>NW_017728950.1:3580598-3606039 GCF_001723895.1 Crocodylus porosus | reverse complement strand
TTCTGGGTGCCACACTTCAGGAGGAATGTGGACAACATGGAGAGGGTCCAGAGGAGGGCCACTCGCATGATTGGGGTCAGCAGGGCAGGCCCTATGAAGAGAGGCTACGGGACCTAAATCTGTTCAGCCTCCACAAAAGAAGGCTGAGTGAGGGAGGATCTATTGGCCGTTTACAAACTAGTCAGAAGGGACCAGCAGGCATTGAGGGAGTCCCTGTTCTCCTGAGCACTAGCAGGAATGACTAGAAATAATGGTCACAAGCTGGCAGAGGGTAGATTCAGGCTAGATGTCAGGAGGTGCTACTTCACTGTCAGGGTGGCTAGGATCTGGAACTAACTTCCAAGGGAAGTGGAGCTGGCTCCTACCCTGGGGGTCTTTAAAAGGAGGCTGGATGAACACCTTGTCGGGGTCTTTTGAGCCCAGTAATCTTTCCTGCCATGGCAGGGAGTCGGACTTGATGATCTGCTCAGGTTCTTTCTGAACCTACCAACTATGAAATTATGAAATGATTTTTAAAAATCCTGGATTATGTATGGAGAAGGAAATAAAGAAATACAACACCTTTGGAAATATACTTATTTTAATTATACTGATTTTGCTCCAGGGGATAAAGTTGACTTGTTCATTCAGCATCATTTTTTACTGAGGACAAGATGGGGTCAAAACTGAATTTAAATAGATCTTTAAGATTATAAGATATATGAATCCCAGGTTATCTGATAACATTACTTCCTAGTTGAAACTTAGCCCCACAAAGTGAGATGTAAAGCACCCTGCAGAAAGGGGCATGAGCTCAGATTGTTCCAGTTTATTTTATGGTTCTAAATTTGATCGGTTCATTAATAAGGTCAACAAACTCAGGGACAATAGTCTGAAGCTCTATTATAAATAACAAAATGCCATTGGTTGGTAAGAGTCTCTTTATAGTTTCTCTAGCTGTGCTGAGATCTATATACTTTATGATTTTATTCTGCCTAATGGCTAAACTGCAGGGCAATGTCAGGAAAAAGAAAAGAAAATGGAAAGAAAAATTTCTTGTTTTGCACTCCTACATATACTAAATATACATTACAAGATGATTAATACTATCTAAATAATTGAGGTCTCTAGGCCATACATGGCCATGTAACAAATTTAGAGAACTTGATTTTTACAATATTATTCTTTTGAATTTGCTAACAGTTTTCTAAAATTTAAAAACTGATACCATCATTTATTGATTTGGATTTTTCCCAATCCTTTTTTTTTTCCTCTCTGGCTTGTCATATTGTGGCCACTGTAAGTAATACTAATAAGTACATGGTGTTTTGCAGTAGGGCTGTGCAAAATTTCTCCTGGTGTTTTATTCTGAAGTTGTTTCAATGTGTTTTGAGCTTGAATCAGTGAAATTGAAATGAAATAAAAGCCTTCAAAATAGCTTTGAAACAAAACAAGGGCACTAAAAACATTTCAAATTTTTTGAGTTTCAAAGCCAGGCTTATTTGACTTCAGCGCCAGTCCCAGCTGGCAGCACCAACCTCCTGTCATCCAGCAGGCAGATTGGGGACTTACCCACACCCCCAGGAGGGCTGCAAGGACTTTGCCGAACTCCTCCCAGGGGTGCGGGCCCCCGAGCTGTCTGCCGGATGGCAGGAGGATGGTGCTGCTGGCTGACACCAGCACTGGGCACAGCCCACACCCAGCACCAGAAAGATCAGTGCTGCCGCTGGCCACAGTTGGCAGCACCAGCCTTCTGTCATCATGCAGGCAGATAAGGGGCCCGTATTCCCAGCCAGGAGGAGCTGACTGAGCCCCACAGACCTCCATGGGGTGCAGAGGGCCCTTATTGGCCTGCCAGATCACAGAAGGCTGCTCCTGCCACCTGGGATGGCATTGGGTGCTGCGTGCACCCAGCACTGGGAAGATTGGTGCTGTTGCTGGCCCCAGCCAACAGCACCAGCCTCCTGTCATCCAACAGGCAGATTGGGGCCATCCGCATGCCTGGGAGGGCTGCAGGGCCTGTGCCAGACTTCTTCTGGGGCTGCAGGCCCCCAATCTGCCTCTTGGATCACAGGAGGCTGGTGCTGCCACCTGGGGCCAGCAGCAGGTGGGCCTGGGACAAATCAGTTTATGCGGAGACCTGTCCCTGCCCCTGCCCCTGCCCCGGGATCAGGGGATCCCAAGGTGGGGGACAGTACCTGCATGAGCTGATTTGCTCTGGGCCCTGCACCCTCCTCAGGCCAGCTCCAGTACAGGGCCCAGGGCATATCAGCTCCTGCAGGGACCCATGACTGTCCCAATCCTGGGGAAGGGGAGGGTCCCCTCATGAGCTGATATGCCCTAGGCTCTGTACCAGAGCTGGCCCAAGCAAGGTGCAGGGCCCGGGGCAAATCAGGTCACGCAGGGACCCTCCCCTGCCCCAGGATCGGGGCAGCAGTGGGACCCTGCATCCTTGCATGAGCTGATATGCCCCAGGCATACATATATACACTTCTTTTTATATATTTAGAAATATATGTGTGTGTGTGTGTCTATGTGTGCACAGAAGGCAGTTGTAGTTTAATTGAAGGAGATTGTGGTCTGGAAATTTAAAGAAAATTGTGACTGAACTCTCAGCAGTTTGTTTGTTTTTTAACTCTCTATTTCAGAACATTGAGCAAATGGGAATTAGAAAGGCCTTCTGAAAGAACATGTACGGTACTTGGAAGAGTGAGCATATGAGGGAAGAGTCTAGAGTAGACACTAGTGACTAGCATGTGGCTGGAATGAGACTAACAAGTTTCATCAAAGGTAGGAGGGGGACACACTTTGCTGGTTGGCTGAGAGGTAAAAGAGAGCAGAAATAGTGCCACTTGCCATGGAATGCCACTGTACTTTCAGTAGATCACAGAAAAACATCGATTTTTGTGGGTTTTATATTTTATATGGCTCCCTGGTTATCACTTAGCATGTGGAATATGAAACTAACCATAGCAACAGAGGTCCAAAGTAAAAGGGAAAGGAAAAACAGTGCTAAAAATTATTGCAAGCTATCAAGAAAAGGACAAACTATTATTCAGAACGGAATCAATCACCGAAGAAAATAAATTCATGTAAACACACTCATTTTGACTAACTCCAAAGACTGCACTAAATACAAATTGGACAAATTTATCCTTGATATAATTCCATTTTCTACTAAATTGTGTGATGTTCATTCAGGTTGTAATATGAAGGAATCTGTGAAGGAATTTGACCCATTCTAATGGATACTAGGGAATGTTTCCCAGGTAACAAAATCAGCTCATGCAAAATGTCAACATTTGTGAGAAGCTGGAAGAAAATCCATGACCTTAAATGTTTGTGGATAGAAAAACTACTTCTACTCAAAGGTCAGTAGGCAGAGAGTGTTCACATCTAGTTCAGCAGCCCAACATCTCTCCAGATGACAACATAGTTTAGCATCTCACTGATTTCTCGGCCATCTAGCATGTGTTTAAAAGTAGGCATCTGTCTCAAGCCTGATGTAGTAGCTATGGAATTTCCTCATTTTCAATAAGGAGAAAGACAATGAGAGTGTTTCTGAAGGAGTCAAAAGAAGAACACTTACAGGGAAGCTTTAACTGCTTCTATGGCTAGATTGCTTCAATAGGTCAAACTACAGTTTAGGTAACCAGCTCTGGACTGCAAGAAAAATAAAAATTACAAAGCTAATAAATTAATTTAAAACCTTACAACAGTATGCATTTTAGGGGAAAAAACAACTTTTATTCAAGTGAAAAATAAATAAACAATATATTTAATGGAAACCTATAATTTACTTCTTGACTGAATGATTTCAGTATTTTGTAACTGTGAGGCATTATGACTAGAGACGGACATTTTTTCCGTAGATGTGAAGAAATATGTAAATATGTAAATAAGCTAAATCTATTAAGAAGTTAATGAGAAACTAAGAGATATTGGAAGGCATAGAAGAGATTTGAAAGTAAACATATACAAAATTAGTTTCTTAATCAGCTGTTTATATACAGACCTTATTATTTACTCAAAAACGTCCAGAAAGGTTAGTTTGTACATATTTTGGGACCAAATTCTACCTTGGGCTAAACAAGGAAATCACTATTTTCAGTGCACTGATGTTGTACCTCTTTATTCCAGGGTTACATTTGGTTTTTAGACATTACAGTCATAATAAGTCATTTTTAAATGTATAATTTACAATGTAATCACTGAACAGGCTATAAAGGACAAACCATATACTTCTGCCTAAGCACACAGACATGAAATCATCGTCTACATAGAGCATTACAGTGAGCTAAAGATATTTCTCTGATGAACTGTACCCCAACTGTGATTTGCCATTATACAAATTACTTCAAATCAAAAGCCTGAAGAAATGTCCTGCTGAGGAGGCTACATGGTACTTCAGAAAATTTCTGAATGCTAAAGCTACTTTATTCAGAACTGAATTACAAGCACTTAAATCCTTTATCATACTACTGTATGTTATTTGTGATGGGACTAAAAGAGGGAAATCCAAATCAGTATGAGGGGAGTAAGTCAGTCCACTTATTTTCCTCAAACTTAAACAGAAATTTTCCTATGGTTGGAACATGGGTGAGTGACTACATTTAAAGATATATCAACACATGAACAATTGTTCCCAGTTTTAACAGGTCTCTGCAGTTGCTGGTTCTTGTCAAAATATGAAGCAATAGTGATGAAATCCTTCCCAAAAGTTTCGGGTGCCTTAATTAGGCACAACCTGCTTTATGCCACTTCTACTTGCAGTTCACAGTGCAAAGAATATGTAAAGGGCATGTCTCTGTGTAATGGGAGACACCTGGAGCACCAGTACACTTTCGAGTAGCAACAAGACTGCACTAAATTGATGTGGGGAGTTGGCAGTTCTCTTAAAAGGATATTAGGCTGGGGATAGACTTTCCCCCCTTTTTAGGTACACTACCAAACAGAACTCATTTGAACCTAAAAGTGGGGACTATGCTGCTTATTTTAGTTTTTTTGTAATTGCCTTTTTTGTATGCATGCTTTTATATAGCTTCTACTAAAACCATAGCCAGTGCCAACTAGATCTTCTTTTTAATTCATAACCGTTGTGGTGATAAAGAAGACATTTATAAAATATGTTTTACTACACATATACAAAAGTAATCATGATCCTTTTAAAGGTGTTTTGTGTGCAGTTCATTATAAACTCTCAAATCAATATGTTTTTTTGAGACATATCCTTTAAAAGTTATCAGTAAAGTCATTTTATTATGCTTTTACTTCCTGCAGAAAAAAAATATTAGGAGGTTAAGTTAATACCCAAAGACTTGTATTACCTGTTTTGTTAAATTTGTGAGAATAGGAAAAATAATACTCCACAAACTGTTATTTACAGTAAGAAGAAAATCTGAAAGAAAATATATTTTACTCTAGTCATTTTCTTATGATTGTCCCTGTTACTTTATGCCTTTAAGTACCGATCAATATACCAACACTTGGTTGACTGAAATAGCAGAAGCAGCTAAGTGATTATTTTTAGAGGTAGTTGGGAATGGGAATTTCCAAGTTTTACAACATTTTCTGGTTTCATGTTGTGTTTTAAGTGTGTGAGATAGAAATCTATTAAGGACAAGAATACCCAGTTACCTGTGGGGGCACATATCTCACAAACAAGCCACTCTTTCTCCAATCTCTCAGTTCTAAACCTCAAAGAGAATTTACAAAACACTTGTCATAGATGAGCTTATGAACTTCACTTCATCAACCTCCTGGATACAAAAAAAAAATGTAATAAGTATAGACATTGGATTTATGACACATTATAACTAGGCCTGTGCAAAGCAGCAAGTATTCACTTCATATTCAGATTCAGCTGATTAGGAGGACAGTGATTTGATTCAGAGATTCAAATCACTGTCCTGATTTTATTTGGCTGAATGAGATCCAAGAGATTTGGCGCTGTTTCAGAGATTTGACCAGATTAACAGGCAGGTGATGCAGCTGCCTCCAGCTGGTAAGTCTGTTGGGGTTGGGGGAGGGGAGAGGGAAGAGGCATGGGGAAGGGAGGGATTGGAGCGGGGGCTGGTACAAGCTGCCCAGCTGGGGCAGTCGGACACGTTACTTGGAGAGGGGAGTGGGGGGGGGCATGTGATGTGGGTGCACTAGCACTTGGAGAGGGGGCTTTGCCCTGCTGCCACTTACCCAGCTGGGGTGCTGGGGGTGGGATGCGGGTGTGGCTCACTCCAGGCAGAAGGGGGCAAGTGGCAGCAGGGCATAGCCCCTGCTCCCAGCGTTGCCACTCCCACATCCTGTGCCCTCCTGCACCAGCTGGAAAGTGGTGGAAGGGCAAAGCCCCCGCTCCCAGTGCTGATACAGGTGGCAGTGCTGGGAGTGGGGGCTATGCTCTGCTGCTGCTTGCCCCCTTCAGACTGAGCCATGCTTACATCACACCCCCACCGTGCCTGCTGGGCAGGTGACAGCAGGGCATAACTTCCACTCCCAGCACTGCAGCACCCACATCAGCACTGGGAGCGGAGACTCTGTGCTGCTGCCACTTGCCAGCCAGCATGCAGTGGGAGGGCAAGGAAGAGTGGTGCAGCCACACTGGGAGCAAAGGCTATGCCCTACTGCCACTTGCCCCCTTCTGCCCAGAGTGAGTTGCACCTGCATCCTGCTCCCCCTCCCTGCCCCAGCTGGGCAAACAGCAGCAGGGAACAGCACCCACTGCCAGTACTGCCTCGCCCCCATTCCATGCCGCCGCCCCTACCTACCTTCCTGAGTCCTGTGCCCCCCGCCTCAGCTGGGCAGCTTTTTCCAGGTCCAGTCCCAATCACTCCCTCCCCTATGCCCCTTTCTTCCTCCCTTCCCCATCACCAACAGACTTAACAGCTGGAGGCAGCTGCCTGGTTAGTCTATGTCCAAATTGCGGAATCCTTTCCAAATCTTTTCGTAAATTGATTCAGATGCTTCAAATTGATTCAGAGCCTTTAACTGGTCTCCTGATTTGATTCAGATTCAGAGATTTGGTCCTCGAATTGGGCCAAATCTCCTCCAAAAGAAATCGGCTCTCAAAGCTTTGCATAGCCCTAATTATAACCTGCCTGACATCTGAGTCCCCAGGTACCTCTCCACTATTCACCAGCTACATTAATTTCCCCTCACCCCAGTCTGTCTCTCACCCACTGACTCCTCAATTTATATCTCCACTGACTGCCTGTCTTGCATGCATGCCAGCCTCTGGCTTCTTTATTATTCATTCCATCTAGGAAGAGCACACACCAACTGCAGATGCTTCCTCAGCCTGACAAAGAATATTTAAACCCAAAAGCTTGCTAAGTAGAATTTTTCCAACTATTTGAGTTGGTCTAATAAAAGATATCAGATTTATGCAAAGAACCTTGTTTTCTAAATCCTTAAACCAACATGGCTACAACCTACACCTCTATTTTATATCTTTACACATTTTTGTCTCTGTCTGTTTTTTCATGCTGAGCTTTCCCAAAAATAACCTCCTACTTGAAGTTTTGCTCAGTCATGACTAGTCTTTGTACATTTTCTCTTTATTCTTTTTTTGCCTCCTGTTATATTCTTTTCCAGAAGTTCTAATGATTTCCCCAATAACCAGAAAGAAAAGAAAAACTAGAATTCAAACTGATTGAAGGCTGGATCTTACAAAACGTGTCCTCTTTGTGCACCACTGGGTACAATGAAGGTATTCAACAATTAATAAATAAAAGTAATAAAATGTATGGGAAAGATAATAAATCATCGTCACTTACCTTTCATTGCGTGACATTTTGTCAGAGACATCTAATCATGCTCTGCTTCATCACATCAGCTTCACTGAGTAATGTTTTAACATGATAAAATGTCATCCTTAGCACTACATTGAATGTGGTATATGGTCCGCACACAAATGAATGAATCAAAACATGTAGGCTGTACCTTTCATAATGGGAATAGTATTTAATCATGACCATGCATCACTGGTACAATGACACACTGAGATTTACATGATGAATTACCCTGTGACGTGCTTTTTCAGTAACCTCAAAACCTGGGCCTATGTAACCTGTAATAGTTACATTTGCCAGAGTTTTGCAGTGTTTCCTCCACTGTCGTTGTATAATCATTTTATGATTATTTTTCCTCATATGACATGACTAAAATATCTCTTGGAAAAAAAATTAAAAGCAAGTAAAGAAATATGTATCTGCCAAAACTGCCAGTATGACTTATCAGTAATTACATCTGTAAGCCACATAGGTAGAAAGAAAGAAAAAACACTTCCCTTTGCCCCCTTGAGGATTAAGAAAAAGAAATCACTTTGGCTTTATTTACATAAATTATTATTGTGCCTGAAGGCATTTCTGTATAGCTTTTTATTGTGTTGTTAAGAACTTGCAGTGTTCTGCTTTTAGGGATGATAATATATGGAACATTAGAATGATGTTTGGTTGTTGAGGTTATTTTTTGGGGTAGTGAGAAGAGGTTATGAATATGGGAAGGAAATTGAAAAGGCTTTACTAGATAGGTAGCAGATTGTGGTTGCATAAAAAGAATTTGAATCAATAAGGGATCCTGGAGAGTCTCTTCCAACAATATTTGTAGGAATTTTATCAAGGTATCATGTTTTCTTCAGCACTTACCTATCTAGAAAATCAGTACCTTGCCTGGAATAGACTGTAGGAATGGATGGTAGCCCTGGCAGTACTAAATCATGGGGGCTGACTTCATAAGAACATGACCAAATGTTGGCTAAACTAATAGGGTGTGTCCAGATGAGCATACACGTGTGATTTGTGGTTCTGCAGACCTGTCTGTAGTGCTGCAAACAGCACCTACCACACATGCAGGCAGCATGGAAGCTTTTTTTTTTTTTGACACCAGAACATCCTAGTGTCAAAATACCCATTCCAGAAAAAAGTAGGGTGGCATATACAGCAGCAGCATGAACCACCCAAAACCAGAGTCTGGACTGCCAGAGCCATGCCCCAGTTGCTGGTCAGGCTCTACACATCTGGATCACTGCTGCTGCAGCTTAGGGGGCCCCCAGGATCCCAAGTGTTGGCCCCAGCCTCCCCTACCCCACTTGGGGCAACTTGCTGCATGCCAGAGCATGCATGCACAGGTGGGCTGCTGCTATTTGTCCCCAAGGAAATGCATGTGCCCACTCACCTGGTCATGCCCATTGCTGCACTTGTATGCCAAATTTTCAACCTAGTGCCTTAAGAAACAATACTCATTTGATTAACAGCAGAAAGGCTTGCTTTAATAACTACCAACAAGCTATAAAACTAAATGACAGAAAAACAAAAGATTTTTTCTTAATATTCAATAAATGAGCTATTACAGCCCTTCTATTATTTTAGCTGCAAGAGATTTTTACTCAAGCAGGCAGGAGACAGTTCTTATCTTTACAGCTTTCACACAGCACTTGTGGGCTGGGTGTAGGATGGCTTCTTGATCTTCTTTGGATTGCACACCTTGCTGGCAGTTCTGTCTTGCTTTTTATACTGTTTTGATTGTATAGATTCAAATAATTTCTTCTTGATAGTAGGTTAATCAAAGTCTGAACAAAGCAGGTAAGGATGGAATTAACATATTACAATTGTATCCTGTTTGTGTGTTTATGAAATTTGCAAGATTTTGATCAATTTGGAATCAAAAGGGGTGGGTATTGATTGAATGAGGTACCTTGAGGAAGTTGATCACAAAATACTATCTTTCTGTTGTTATCTTAACAATGAAGCTGCATCAAATGGCTTATGGGGATATCTGACAGATATTCAATGCCTGTTTTGAGAGATATGATTAAGAGATGTTACAAGTTCTATCAGGAATATGGGATACCTTTTATTAAACCAAAGCAGATCTGTTAAAATAAATAAAGATCAGAGGTTATTGGATACAATAAGTGTGAGTTTCAGGAGAATACACTGGTTTGGCATAATAAACATTTAAAGATTGACTGACTATTTGGAGAAATATGCCTTAATTAGTGAATGTAAATATGAAGCAGTGAGGATCAGAGGCCACTGGGGACTATAGGTGTGAGGTAGGTAGGTTAGATACAGTCACGTAGATGGGTTTAGCATAATAAATGCTGGGTACATTTACTATTAACAAAGGAGATGAGATCAATTTAAGATTGCTTTCTTTCACTTGGTTCCAGCCACAATCTTGCAGTTTTGTACAAAATGTATTGTTTTATTGGTTTAACAATTCAAATCTCATGTGTAGGTCTGACTAAGCTGTTACAGTGTCACAGGCTAGCTGGGCACTGTGAGTATAGCAATTTAGTTGCAGACTGACTGAGCACTGCAACTTTATTAGCCACTGGGCTTTTTGGTTCGGGATCGAGAAGGTGATGTGGGAAAGGAAAGAAATGACAAGTTTCACTTACAAAAAAGAATGAATTTTACTTATGACAACAAAAGATATAGTTTGCATATATAATAATTAATAAAAAGGTTAAGCTAATAAGCAGACAACATAACAATACACATTAAAATTGACAATGGTAATAAAACAGATAAAGAAATTAACCAAGAGTTCCTACTTGGTTAGTAACATCGGTAGTCCCTCGGTTAGAAGATGCATGGCAAGTTGAATCAGCAAAAGTTCAGACGTCTCTGAACTGGGCTGCTCGAAGGATACCGGTGGAAGCCCCTCAGTCAGGATCTGGTTCTCACTCTCACAGGGAGTAAGAGGTATCAATGGGGTATGGGACAGCAATGACCCTTCTGTTCCGTCCTTCCCAAGGGTTACTATGACGTGTGTGTTCTTTTATATTCTAATTATGCTAATTTTTTAGTTATATAGCCATTCATATTATTGCTTTATAGCTGTTATCCTATGGGGTTAAAAGGTGTTAGAAATTATTATAATAAGTTACTACCAAAGCTTGGGTTTATCCAATAAGCAAAGTGCAACACAACATCTTCAGGTTTAAAATTAACATTACCCCACCTAAATCCAGCCCCTTCAAAACTCTCTGACTATGCTTTTTTGAGATGTCCTTTCTTGAAATGTACTAGATAAGCTGGGCAGTTGAATCCAGTTTTTATCATCATCAAGGCTAAATTCTGAGCAAACTATTAGGTCAGCTAATTTCACAGCTATAGCTTTGTCTTTGAGGCCTAGTCAGTTCCACAAACAGTTACATGTTACATTTGCAGGTCACAAAAATACAAGCTTCATATTAGACAAAAGTTCCAAATGCCTCCAAGAAGCACGTATTTATTGCTTATTCTTTTTTTTGGTTCTAGCCATCACATTACAGCCATCAATCATAAAGTTCTAAAGGAACTGGCACAGGTAGCTGTAGATGAAATAAGGACTTTGGCTAAATTCCTGGATCTTCTCCATTTCTGGTGACTTGTAAGGTTTCAGAATTTAGATTTACTCCTGAACAAATTATTTTAGTGGCCGCACCCAGACGAGCAGCAGCATGTACTTGCAGTGGCACAAATTGTCTCAGTGTACACCCTTGCATGTGCGGCTCCATTGCAAGACAAACTGCCCTTGCCCAGCTCCTCCTGGCTCTTCAGCCAGGAAGAGCTGAAGGCTGGGGGAAGCACCTGTGCTGGTCCTAGCAGTCTTACCTGGTGGCATGCTGGAGCAGCAGGGGCAGCAGGGAGGGCTGGCCAGCTGTCAGAGCATTGTTCTGCATGGCCCAGCCTCTGTTTGTGCCAGAGCGTGCTTGTTTTGTGTGTTGTGCTGGTTTTTGTTCCACTGCTTTATTTTGCTCTCAGAAAATTCTGGTAGGAAATTTTACTTTCAGGGAGAATCACCATTCTCTGACTAGAAATGGCAAGTGTACAAATTCTCACTGAATTTCTTCTGGAAAAAACATGAGCCTTCCAGGAGAAGATCTCTCTTGTGAGAGGTCCTCTCATAAAAGTGAACACTTGTACTTTTGTGGTGTGGTCTCAGGGGAAGGGGAGCCTCAACATCTGCTCCTTGACTTCCCCAAACTGAGGGCTTGGGGATAACTGTCATTGTCACAATAAAGAAACGCTGAGGCATTTTCAATCCTGCTTAAAATTGAGGCGCCTGGTCTAAAACAGTGATTCAAAGAAACAGTTAGGCATCCAGACTCCCTATATTATCAGTGAAGAGTAAGGTACCTCCAAAAAGTATTCCATAAAAATATGTATTAAAAGTGAGGAGCTGCCTAGATTTTACCTGACTACAGAGTTAAAGGTGCCTGCCTCCTCCACCCACAAACCAAACTAGCCTATAGTTAGGGCACTTCCGTGGTAATTATGGGTTTGACTTCCCTCTGGTTAAGAAAGGCCTGTAACACAGGTCTCCCACTTTCTAACCAATAGCCTATTTATAAAAAGTTGTCCCTTTCAGATCTTCTTTTGGTTATGTTTTTGTGTGAATGACTGAAGGTGATGGACCTAGTTTTGAAGGCTGTTTTGCTGCTGTTAGGCTCAGTGAGCGCATTCACATATGCATTTACTTGAGCCTAGATTTACTGCGCAGTAAGCAATTTTGACTAAGTGCCTACACATGCAGGGATAAAGCCAAAAATTTGCTGCTAGGTCCCTTCAGCCCTGCAGTACACCCCTGAAACCACTAAGGGGAGCTCCAGGCTCCAGCTGCAGCTTTCAGCACTTGGCAGCCCTCTTTAAAAGGCAGCCCTGCTCTTTGATCTTTGGGCAGACAGTCTTTGTGCTCAGGAGCAATGTGGGAAGGGCAGAGGCAGCACATGACAGTTTTGTCTGTGCCCATCCTGCAACCCTGAGCTATGGCTGCCCCAGCCCTGGCAATGAGGAACAGCGTCCCTGGATCATGCTGGCCACCTTGATCACCTTGTTGGCCCATCACACTGACCATTGCCTGGCCTATGGCCACTGTCTGGGACCCACTCCATCTGGAGTACAAGGACACTGGCATGTGTCTGAACCTCCCCACCAACACCTGCCTGGCCTTGGTGCTGCGCAGGCTAGCCACGCCTACCAGCCTCCAGCATGTGGGACATCTGTTTGGCATAGGCAAGGCCACTGCCAGGGAGGCTGCCCTGAAGGTGTGTGACACCCTCCAGGACATGCTTGTGGACACCATTCTTCATGCCTTTTGCCACCAGGTGGTAGAGACAGGGTTCAGTACACTGGGGTTTCCCAAATGTATCAGGGCCCTGGACTGGACCCACATACCAATGACCTGCCCTCCCTATGGAAACTGCCCCTGGTATAGCCACGGGGGGTTCCACTCCATGCTTCTGCAGGCCGTGATAGACTACCGGAACATCTGTGCACATGACCACCAGCTGGGCAGGCAGTGCACATGACACCTGCATCTTTAGGAACTCTGCTCTCATGGGACTGGTAGAGAGCAGGCACTTTATGCTGGGGGTGCCAGACCTGCAGCTGGGTGGCATCGTGATCCCACCCCAATCACTGGGGATCTGCCTACCTGCTCCTGCCATGACTGATGAGACAGTGGCCATCTGGACTCCGCTGAGCTCACTTTAAGCACTGCCTAGGCTGGACCCATGCCCTGGTTGAGTGTGCATTCAGCCATCTCAAGAGCCACTGGTGCTTCCTCACTGCCTGCCTTGAGGTTGCTGAGAACAACCTCCCCTGGGTCATCATCACAGCATAATATTTGTGAGGCCTGGGTAGAGGAGGCATGGCAGGCAGAGGTGCCCAGCACCAGGAGCACTACCTGTGACAAGAGCAGTAGTGGCACCCTCCCACTCAGTGAGGGCCCAGGCAGCCACATACCCACTAGCGGTGGCCATGGCACCAGGTATGGGAGGCTGTCATGGGAGACACATATGTGCACAACGGTTTATTCCCCCTGAGCCCACATCCTGCTGGCCCCTGAAGATTCTCCCCCATTGTCCAGATGCTGGCCCTACAGAGCCAAGATACCAAAGCCTTTTATGAGATTTTGTACCATTTCAGAGATAAGATGTTCTGCACTTGGGACTGTAAACTGCCCCTGGGACTGTGATCTATGATGGTGCAGGGGGCAAGCCTGGGCTTCCCTGCAACCTCCACCACTGCCTGGAGGGCTACCTGTGGCAGTGCTACACCACTTGCCCTTTGACCACCACTACCTGTGACCACCACTACCAAGGAGGACATTACCACTGGCATCGTGTTCCTCAGGGTGTGAAAGGCCCATGCTCACCCAGCTGTGGGGCCACAGGCTTCTCAATAAAGTTTTGAACTGTGTCCAACATCACTGTGTGCCTTGGAGGGGAGCCTGGGGCCAGGGGAGTGTGGGCAGGTTCACAGGGAGGTGGGGCAAGGGAATGGGCCAGGGCCAGGGAAGACCCTCCTTCAGTGTAGGGCTTACCACATGTCCAGGGCTGGTGAGGCTGGCAGCTCAGTGTGATCCTCCCCATTGGTCCTGGTGTGTGGCTGTGCCCAGTGTCCTGGGCCCACAGTGCCTTGCCAGGACACCTGCCAGCCAGGGAGGAGCTGGCGCTGCTGATGGCTGACCATGACATTGCCAGCTGGTCCTCATGGCAGGGCCTGTGACTTCACAGGTGCCAAGGCAGGCACTTTCCAGGGCTTCTCAATCTGCTGATGGACTATGCAGCCAGGGAGCTGGGTGAGGCAGGATACTCAGGTATTGATCTGTCATTGGAGGGTTCAGGGCAAGGTGTGGGCTCAGACAGGCTGCCTGTGCTGGTATATATGGCTGCATTGTGGCCCGGGTCCCGGCGCACCAAAATATAGGTCAGCTGCCAAATAAAGGGCATGGTCTTGCAGCCATGGCCAGACTAACAACTGTGGTCAATCAGGGCCACCCACTGTTTGTGCATGCCGAGGGGCGCTCGACACACTACGTCCTGCTGATGATGATCCTCATGGTGCCCTGAGCATACCTGCACACCTGGTATGGGATCATGAGCTATGACAGTGCAGGGGGCAACCCCAGGCTGCCCTGCAACCTCCGTCACTGCCTGGAGGGCTACTTGTGACAGCACTACACGTCACTGCCTCCTGCTACTGAGGAGGACATTGCCACCAGTATCAATGCAGTCCTTGACTGCAAGGCCTTGACCTTTATGTGATACTGCTGTGCTGACCAGGACTACCCTTACTCCTGCACCCCATCCAACAGGGCCTCATAAATGTGGGTATTCAAGTGCTTGCCCCACTCAAATTGGAGCAGCACCTCTGTATTACCCATGAGTACCATGAGGTCAGCAAGCTTCTCTGGGTTCCAGTTGGGGCCCTGTGTAGAAGGCACATGGGTGGTGGTGGGCCTGGACAGAGAGGGCAAGAACATCATGGGTCCTGTGTCAGCTCTCTGGGCTCTCATGTGCATGTCCCGCTGTTGCCAGCCCTGGGGAGCTGCCAGCAGAGTCCAGCACAGGGGCACAGCACAAAACTGGCAGCCATATGGCAAAGGCGATGCCCTGCAGTAGCTGCAGGCATGGGGCAGGCTACTGGGGGTCTTCAGCAGGCAGATGGCCCTGGCCCTGCTGCCAGAAGCAGCCTGCAGGCAGCCCTGAGGTGATCAAATGCTGGCCAGGGCCTGCAGCAACTGATCTGCACACACCTGCATAACAGCAGAGCCCTGGCAAATGCAAGGCTGTGCAAGACCACACAGAAACACAGGGTTCCAGAAAGGCAGAAACAGCTCAGCTGTGGCCTTCGCAGAGGGGTACACAGGGCCACCACTACCCTCAGGCTGCCTGTGATGTGTGCCCCAGGGAATAAAATGGCCACAAGCTTTTATACCCTGCAGCCAGGGACTGCCAGAGAAGCAGCCTGGTACAAGAGAGACTCCCAGCCACTAGCCTTGGGGCTGGCTACATGGGCAGACCTGGCAGCAAATTTGCTGCTGGGCCACATCTACACGTGTGTTGCTGTACAGTTACTAATCACACTTAAATTTGCTACCTGAAAATGCAGGTAGCAAATTTAATCATGATTAAGGGATTTTACAGCACAGTAAGTGCACACATGTGTAGACACACATGCTTACTGTGCAGTAAATTAGGCAACCGTGCAGTAACACATTTTGTGTAGATGCATCTGAATATGCCTGCTGGATTGTGACTTTCCAGGGACTTAAACACCACCCTACCTTTTATCTGGATTACAGTGAAACTTAAGGTACATTTGATGGGGTGCTTTTCTGCATATATGGAAACTTACATTTAGGCTTATATAGTTATGAAGTCCAAAATACACATACTAAATGAATCTTGATTTCAGGGTTTAGTTGTTTTTGTCTTGTTTTCTATTAAGTTGTCATGTCTGGTCATGAGGTGAGAAGGAAGTTCAGGCCTGCCTGTGCGTGCTGAAATGATGCAACGAATCCTTTGATTTTTAGCTGCAAATACTGTAATATGAGACAGGAAACAATTCAAACAATATAATCCTAAATACATATTCTCTTAAACTTGAGCTTTTCCTTGAAAGTTAAATAGACTTCCTTTCACTTAGATTGTCTCCTAACTTCGGTGCTAAATGAAGCAGTCTACACTCCTCCAGCTTCTACCGTTTAGTCCAAGCTCATACTTCTTTCCCCCCTGAGTTCACAAGCTGTTTATCCTGTTCAAATGTCCCTTTGTTTCTCCTGAGACACCAGGACTTAATCAAACTGGTTTAGACATCTCCTCACATGGGTGAGAGTCAGAGAATCCACTGTATTGTCTATTACACACCAGCAACCGAATTACAGTCATTACCTGATTTCTGGTGGTTCCAGCTGGAATTAACCCAGTGTGTTCCATGAGGCAACTCTGCCATCAGCAAATGTACACATTAGTACTAGAATAATAAAGTATTTTGCTATCATTTATGTCTCATTTGCAGTGTCTTATTTAACACCTCAGAATTAATTAGCTTAATTAACTATTCTGAGACTCTCATTCCTTGGAGTTTCAGAACAGCAGAGACTTCCTATGCCTGAAGAAGGGTGATTGCACCCAAAAGCTTGCCAAGACCTTTTTCCAGCTACTCAGTTGGTCTAATAAAAGATATTAAATCTACCCAAAGAACCTTGCTTGCCAGACTTAATGACGACTTTCCCTTTGCTGATCATAGACTTTTGAACATATTCCTGTTTGGGGGCCCAATCCAATTACCAGTGAAGTTAACGAAAGCCTCTCTCTTAACTTTAAGGAGGGTTAACTCAGACTCTGCAGGAAAATAATGGGACAAGGCTCTGATGTGTGTGTGAGGGGCAAACATCAACAGGAGAAGAACAAAAGCTTGTAGAGTAGAACTCTCTTTAGTGACACCTTTTGAAGTCTCTCTACCTCTTTAAAAAAATACAGAATAAAGATACCAAGTAGAAGGGCATTTTTAACTGGAATTTTCCATTTCATTATAGAAAAATCAGATGACCACCCTAATTCTACCTAACTATTATTGGAGTTTACCTATAATCAAGTTCACTACTGAGCCTGGAATCATAAGTGAATAGGTGACTCAACTTTGAGGGTGAGCAGAACACCCTGAACTAACCATTGATTTCAATGTGGCACAGGACAGTCATCTCTTAGCAAGAGATTCTCTGGAACAGATGTTTAAAGGGATTTAGGCACTTACCATTGTAGATAGGTGCTTAAAAGCATGATATTTAAGCAACAAGATGATTATGAAAATCCCTTTAGGCTCCTATTTATTTCTTTAGGCCCCCCATTATAACTTTGACAAACTTGCATTTTCAGTAAAAGCAAAAGAGGATGTTTGAAAGCTCAGAGAAAAGGAGCGGCTTAGTAATGCTAAGAGCTGAACATAGAAAGCAGAAACAGAAAAACAAGGGAAGGTCAAAAAATATGTTCTGTGTTTAATTTGACATATAACTTGATAAGTCATTTCAAATTCACCACTACAGTGGTCTTTGTAATTAATTTAGCTGTTCTCCTTTGACTAGCTGCCACTTTTTTTTTTCTTTTTTTTTTGTGGTGTACCTTTAGTTAAAGGTTTGAAGAACAGATAGTGCCATGATAGTGCAATTCATTATATTTACATGTTCCCTGTTGCGGTACCTGTGTAGGACTGAATTCAATTATATACTGAATTCAATTATATACTTAAAGACTTACATGAAAATAAGTCCATGTTTGTTGCCCAGTTCTTTCAGGGCCCAGGAGGCTATTCAACAGTACAGATACGTACCTGGCTAACCTTAGGTTCTGATGCCTTGTTCTTATTTTTCAAGTTCCTACCTTTGATTTCTAGTTTCATAGACCCTGGGGCCTGCCTGTTTGTTCCTTGTGCCCTGGATCCTGTTTGTTTGTTCCTGGCTCCCTGTTCTCTGGTTATTGAGTTATTGGCTTCACTCCTGATCCTGTTTCTTGCCAGTCTTCCTAGTTCCTGCCTTTCAATTCCATGTTCCAGACTCCTGTCTAAACCCTTATGCTTCCAGAGTGACTTGCCAGCTCCCTGACCCCTTTTACTTCCAGACTCTAATCCAGAACCCTGTTCCCTGACTTCTGGCTTGTGGCATAACTTAGCAATGCCCATGTGCTGGTCCTGCACAATTATAGCTGCTTTCTATAGCCCTCTTGTCAGTGATGGACCAATGCAGGGGCAGGAGGGGGCCATGACCCCCAGGCACTGGCCTCAGGATTGGGAGGGGGCACTGGCCAGGCCCTTCAGAGTCCTTATCACATGATCTGGATCTCTGCAATTGTTCCCGAGTCCTCTCTTCCACTGTCACCCTGGCTTGTTGTCCTAGCCAGGGTGAGCAGGTATGTCCCAGTCCTTATAAATGTCAACCTCCTGACCCACCTGCTTCTGAACTGCCTGACTCTACTTGGGACTCTTGTTTCTGTCATCCTGTCTGTTCCTGATTCCCTGGATTGTGACCCTCTGAGGTGAAGGCCAAACTGCCTACATTTCAGATGTGCCCCTGATGCAAAAGAAGTGGCTTGGCAGTAACACTAATAAGAAAGATCTGGAGGTTATGACTGCAAATTCATAGATTTCATAGACGTTAAGGCTGGAAGGGACCTTGGGAGATCATCAAGTCCAGCGCCCGGCCCCAGGGGCAGGAAGTCAGCTGGAGTCAAAGGATCCCAGCAAGATAAACTTGCAAATTCAACACAAATCAGCTATGCAATGCTGTTTCAAAATGGGCAAATGCAATTTGGTAAACATTAGCAAAATAATTTGAATGTGGGACCTGGTTAGGCTTCAGTTCAAGTAATGGGTCCAGTTTTGGCCATCTCGTGTTAAGAAGGATGCAAAGGAACTGGAGAGCACCCAGGGGCAAATGGTGAAAAAAATGTGGATTTTTTAAAATCCATTGTTACAAAAAGCAAGACATATAAGCAATATATTTAGAGTACAGAAAAAACCTCCACATTTAGATCATATTTCCCCACTGTAAAAACAGTAAGAAAATAGGACTAGTTGATTCGGGAAACTGTGGAATCTCCTTCATTGAATGTTTTCAAAAAGGCTCAGCAGGTATTTATCTCATATTTTAGGAATAATAATTATTGGGTCTGTGCAAGGGAGCAGATTATATGACCTAACCAACCTTATGAGTCTATGATTCATAAAACAGAATCTCTTTATATTGTAAATCCTTTATATTTTACCAACATTATAACTTTGAACATCTGAAAACTAAATTAGGTCTAGCTCAAGGATGATTTATAAATTAGTCTCATGCTGAGCCTATATTGTCTGATCCTACCCCCACTAAAACAAGTTATAAAACTCTCTAATCTTTTAAAGATCACACAATAATTAAGTGAAGCAAAGCCTGAAAAATATAGACAAATAAATACTACACGTGGCATATAACACTGCAAGGAGAAAACAAAAAGCTGATTGGCTAAGTAAACGTTTTAATCAATGATATTGTCTTGACACCAGAACAGTCTGGAAGTGTGACGCTTCAAGGCAACAAAGCTATCAATCACTTCTCCTAGTAAACTTCAACAACACATAAATATCCATACAGTATACATGGTGCCTATAGTTACTTTGATATTTTTAGAATCTGTCATAAAAGGATGCTCAACTCTTTAAGCTATAAATTAAAACTAGAATCATTCCAAAAGGGTATCCTTTTGAAATTGGAAATGGCATTATCTGAATACGTGATAGTCAATTGCTGATTTATTAATTCATCTAAAGCATATATATCTTGGAGTAGAAGTTGCCTAAAATGTTTTAAAGTGGCAACTGTATTAATAGGAAATAAAATGTCTTTCCATATTAAATATTTTCTGCAAATTGTGCTACATAACTGCCACTATTTTAATATTTCCAGATAATTAAATAAACACATATTTCGGTTAAATTATTAATAAGAAATATGGTGATATTTAGCAATTTAAATAATAAATTATAATGCTCCAAAAAGGCCTTATTACATTTTAAAAATGGCTTTCTTTATACTGTAATTTTTGTTGTATGCAGCAATTCATGAAAGACATTTTTGAAAAATGAAAGCTGAATGATTCTTTAGAAGTCCCTGAATAAGGTTTGACAGTCTTGGTAACACTTTCTGTACCCAAGACAAGTGAAAACTTAGTTATCTTTTTTTTTTTTTTTTTAAAGATAAAGCCCAAATAATTCATATTCTTTAATTCTGCAGATTCAATCCCCATATTTTACATAGTGCCCTTCAAAATCTAAAAAAAAATCTTTCTGTTCCCTTTCATTTTGACAGGGTGACTATTTTTTTTCTTACCTTTTAGTTTCTTAAAGATCACATGGGCCTTTTTTCTTTTGTTCGTTATGTTTGTTTTTTTTCTAGTGTCAACACAGTGGAAAGAAAATACTTTGTTCATTAAAAAGAGCTCCATCTTGTTGGATGCCCGTCTGTAATCAGTCACAATTGTTGAAAAGTTAATATCTATTCCTTGGCCGCATGTATGAGACATTGATATCGCAATAGCCAAAAAATACTGAGCAGTGATGCATCACAGCATGGACACCACTAATAGGATACTGGATAGTATTATTAGGCTACTGTGCAGTAGCATCAACTAAAAGATGTTCACTGGCACTACTGTTATTGAACATTTATTTAGTTCTTGCTAATACAAGTATTAAAAAAATGTGCAGTAATGACTGTGCAGTAGCATCTCGTGCAGATGTGCCCTTTTTGACTAATTAAACTAGCTCTGGTTAGGAAGCATTATCATAAAGCTTTTTCTCATGATAGTCTCTAAAAAAAGAATGTTCATTTTCAGGCAAAATGTTCTGTTTGGTCTTGACCTAGAGGTTTTAAAAAAAAGAAAGAAAAGAAAAAGAAAAATCAGTTAATTTTGTCTGTTCCTGCTGCAGTCTGTATTAGGGGCTTGATCCTACAAGATGTGCCTTCAAGTAAAAGACACATCTTCAGGATTAGGATTCAAATGCCTGTGGAGCTAAGAGATGACCCACAGCCTTTATGAAAAGTTTTAATGTTCAGATAGAGTCAGAAAAGTAATTGTGGAAAGTTGTCACCTTATTTAAAAATCTGCTTTCTTTGTATATTTCAAAGTTCTATTTGTCACCTTTACTGATTAAATATGCTATTTTACTTATATTATAACTCTTCAGAGTCAATACAATAAGGAAGTGGTATGTAGGGCACATCCCCACAAGCAGGAATGTGTGTTTTTCCAGGGACAAATAGCAACAGCACATCTTTGTGCAGGTTTTTTAGATACCAGCATCTCCCAGTAACCAATTTTACTGCAGAATCATGACCACTACATGCATTTCATGGCACCTCAGAAGGCTTTGAGGCACCAAAAACCACACATATGCATTCATCTGGATACAACCACAAGGTACCTCAGCTGGATCATTCTGATCATTGGTGTTACATGTGCATGTCTTCCAGACCGGAAAACGTACAAGGCCAGTTGGATGCAATTATATCATACATGTTATCTTGGTCCTCATAGTATTGAGATTATTATTTTTTTTTTAATTTGTGTGTGCCCCAGAGATGTTAATATAGTAAATTCTAGTTTATGACTCGCTTTTTGGAAAAGATTGGAAAAACAAGGTTGTTGTGCAAAAAAGCAAGTTGGGAATTGTATTTGCTTGCCAAAGTGGTTATATTTAGGGCTATAAATCCTGTATAAATAATTTCTAATATTGTATGCCCACTATTGAGAATGCCCTGCACAGACAGGTTTCACTGACACAGTACATAATTCTACTGTTCCTAAGGTTGATGAATTTCTGTTATTTTGATCTCAACAATGAAGGTGTTGAAAATAAGGGAATGGAGATATTATTACTGTTTCCATGTTCAGTAAGGAGTTAATAGAGCAAATCATGTTCTCAATAAATCCATGACACAGTAAACAGATTGACAGCTGCTGCTTCATTTTGAAGTTGCTTTAGTACTTCCAAGAAAATATATACTGTAATGCTCCAATTTGGTTAAATTAGCATGAACCTAAAGAATATACCTTGACTTTGAAATCTCAGGCTGAGTTTGCCAGACTGGCACTTAGAAGGGAAAAGGACTGCTCATTTGTAAACTGCAATTTTGATCTGAAATAAATTAAACACAAAGATGAACCCTACCATTTCCTTTTGGCTTGAGTCACTTTCAGACAAGAGGTGCCCTTCAAAAAGGAAT
Source organism: Crocodylus porosus (assembly GCF_001723895.1). Classification (NCBI taxonomy): domain Eukaryota; kingdom Metazoa; phylum Chordata; order Crocodylia; family Crocodylidae; genus Crocodylus; species Crocodylus porosus. Next base: position 3,583,530 of record NW_017728950.1, on the reverse strand, counting down.
GGGTGAGTCAACTAGTCAAAAGAAACTCTGATGTGCTTGAAAGGCAGGGTTGTCATTTGTTGAGACATTTTTATTTAGGTAAGTCTAACGCAACAGTCACCAGTTAATGGAGGTTTACTAATATAATGATACTTTCCCTGATTATTCATCTCTATTTCCTGCCATTTTCAGTAAAGATGTCACATATGGAACCGGGCTATGTATAGGCTATGAGGATGATTGACATTTCAGAAAGGGAAAAAAGTGTAAAGGTTTTGGTTTTCAGTTTGTCTTTCAGTTGCTTAGATGTCTAACTCATACTTTGACATCTAAGGAAGAGTCCTTATCTGTAAAACAGCTTTAAGATCTTGCCTAAAAATATCCACATTCTTTGCCCATTATATAGGGTTTACAAATTTACACAAGGGTGCATCTACACATGAAATTAAATCAACACCAGAGTTTATTGCTCCCAGGCACAGCATTTATATGTGAATGCTGGGAACCACAGCATGTTGAACAGGGCAACATAGCCCCAGCTGGCAGGCAGCCCAGGGGGTAAGACTGCTCCTACTTAGCTCAAAATGCTGTGGAGGGGCTGGCTGGGGCACAAGGGAACACTCCAGGATCCCATAACCCAGTCCCAAACAGTTGGTTAAAATTCCCAGGCCAGAGTCCAGCACAGAGGTGTAGCAGCATGTTAAACTAGGCAGGCGAGTGTGCCAGCACCACTGTTTCTAGGTGGGAGCAAGGTGGGTAGATTGGAGCAGGAGCCCCCCATCCACATGTGGCACATCCTTGCTCCTGCACAGGAGCAGTGGTGCCTGCCCGACCACCTGCCTGGCACACCATACTGCTTTGCCTCCCTGCTGGACTCTGGCACAGGACTTTTGACCACCTGACCAGGACCAGGCTACAGAATCTTGGAGTGTCCCAACCAAATTGGGATGTATGGCCACCCTTCTGTACTAGCCTACAGCAGAGTTAATTAGTTTACTCTGGCCTAATAGCTCTGGTTATAAAATCAGTGATACTTTACCAGTGCTGTAGCAAGGTGGGGGGAGAGGCAAACAGGGTGACTGCACCAGAGGCCAAAGCAAAGGGATGCCAACAGGTGCTGCCCAGCTGGAGCATGGCACGGGGCATAGGGTGTGGGACAGACCTGTGAGTGGCTTGCTTTGGTGAGCAGGGACAGGGGAAGTGTGGCTCCTGCTGCTGCGTGGGCTCCCAGACAAACATGGCAGAGCCTGTGCCCCTCAGATCTGTGTGTGGAGTGAGGGTGGGCTGCCACTGTGGGTTTGCCCTGGGCACAAAACTTCATTGCTACAGCACTATGCTTTACTGCAGAGCTAATTAGAAGGGATCTGGGTTTTCCATTTGCTGTAGAAAAACATGGATTTTCTCATTTAAAGGAGAGTGAGGGAGACTGGTAGGGCCAGAGGCCTGTGGTTCAGGAGTAAGGGGCAATGGCATGGGCGGGGGCAGGGCACTGGCATATCAGGGCACCACAAAGCAGTGCGGGGAAAGCAACAACTGGACCTGAATCCTAGTGACTGAAGGGGGCCTAGGAGATCTGATTTTCCATGACAAAAAACCCAAAATCAAACACCGTAATACATATGTATGTAGAAACTATGTTATTATAATGACCAAGGCACTGGTAGGCTTCCAAATCGCTTTAAAATTGTAAATATGTCAATAAAGCATTGTGTTAAACTGATACCTATATAGTGGCGTTTTAATAATGGAAAAGCATGGATTTGGGCATTTTTAATCAGATAATTTGGGATTTTTTATCAATGAATTTGGAATTTTTAAACAGAGAGCACCAGAATCCCTACTAATTAGGCAACTCTGCATTAAGCATCTCATGTAGATGCACCTACTAGGTTTAAATTGGGAAAGTAAATAATATTGCCCTAACAGTGGTTTGTTTACTTTACACATTCAAATAACAGAATCCACCTTTATAAAGCTGGTTCCTTTATAAGGCTGCTTTTCTTTTATTAACTACATGTTTTAATATTACTGAAATGATTTCTTTAGTTTGACTATTTTAATATTTGCTCAATTATCACATTGTTTACAGGGTAGTGTAAGTGGTCCATAGAGGCCTGGGGGGAAATAAAAGTCCTTTGGAGGAAAAAAATGGTAATTTTTAGTATTTTTGCTGCCTGCCACAAAAGGAATAATGACCTGCTGGCAAGCATCACATGAGATCCTTTAAAAAGAAAAAAAAAAAGAGTCAAAAGGAATTGCAGTTTCAGCCTCGATCTGTCTAACAAATTACCCTATGTTGTTCTAGGCTCTAGAAAAATGCCCGAAATTTTGTTTTTATTGCAAAACATTTTACTTTGTATTGACTGAAGTGTTCTCATTTCCTAGTATAGTACATTCTGTACCTGCTTATACAAAAGACAGTCATTGTAGGGCAAAGTGTATAAAAATATGTATAACATAAATGGATAGACAGATAAAATCAGAATAAATGTGTTTAAAGCAAATACATCCACAAACATTTATGAACTAACTGTGATTTTAATGAGTAAACAGTTAAGCTCTATATTTATTGGGGTTAAGCACTCTGGACCTGTATCTGCAAACACTTGCACACAGGAGCTAGGGGGAGATATTCATAGTTTCATACTTTCATAGTTTCTAGGGTTGGAAGGGACCTGAGCAGATCACTGAATCCGACCTCCTGCCATGGCAGGAAAGAGTACTGGGGTCAAACAACCCCAGCAAGGTGTACATCTAGCCTCCTCTTAAAGATTCCTAGTGTATGAGCCAGCACCACTTCGCTTAGAAGTTGGTTCCAGATCCTAGCTGCCCTGACTGTGAAGTAGCACCTCCTGATATCTAACCTAAACCTACCCTCTGCCAGCTTGTGACTGTTATTCCTGGTCACTCCTGGCAGTGCTTGGGGGAACAGGGACTCCCCCAATACCTGCTG
>NW_017728950.1:3572281-3579893 GCF_001723895.1 Crocodylus porosus | reverse complement strand
GTTGACACCACAGTCCCCCAGTTTCTTGATGGGAACAGTGTGAGAGACAGTGTCGAAGGGCTTCCAAAAGTCCAGAAAGACTATGTCCACTGCTAGCCCTGCATTTAAGCATTTGGTGACCTGGTTATAGAAGGCCACCAGGTTGGTCTGACAGGACCTGCCGCTGATGAGCCCATGTTGGTTTCCCCTAAGCCTAATCTCCCCCACTGCCCCTCGTGGACATGTGCCAGAATAATTCTCTCAAAAAACTTGCCCAGGATTGAGGTAAGACTAACTGGCCTATAATTTCCCGGGTCCTCCTTCCTCCCCTTTTTGAAGATGGGAATTACATTGGCCCTCTTCCAGTCCTCTGGCACCACACCGGAGCACCACCAATGCTCTTAAAGCCGTGCCAGGTGTCCCACAATGACCTCAACCAATTCCTTCAGTACTCGAGGGTGGAGATCATCCAGACCAGCTGATTTGAATACATCCAGTCACTCCAGAAGTTCCCTAAATATTTCCTCACTAACCATTGGCCTAGGTGCGCCTCCCCTGGGGTGTAAGGGGGGACCAAAGGAGGGGTGGCTATTCTGGTCCCTGCTCAGGAAAATAGAGGCAAAGAAATCATTAAATATGTTAACTTTTCAAAAAGCCTGAGCCTGAATTGATTCAATCTTTGCAGGCTAATCTAACCTGCAAAGCTTGAACCAATTTGGAGGTGGATCAACATTCCCTTTTCATCCCAGAAATGCAGGCACATGCCTGCAGTAGCTCAGGCTAGGAGCTGGGGGGCACTAGAGCAGCTGTCCTTTCCCTTCTGTAGTGCTGATCTGGGTTGGGGGTGTTGGGGGAATGTGGCCAGGCCTGGGCAGGATGCTCTGATTAGGGAGGGTTGTAAGCCCCAACCCTGCCTGCACCATCCCAGGCTTTTTCCTGCTCACTGCTCAAGGGGCGGGAATGTTGCCAGACCATACATCTGTTGATACTGAACTTTTCAATCTTACTCTCCTTGCTTCTTCAGACTGTCTGCAAACCAGTTCATTTCTAACACCTTTCTCTGTCCCCTCTTGAAGACTGACAGATTGCAGCCAGCAGGTTGATTGTCAGAACAAAGCTTATCAGCCCATCAAGCCCTACAAACCATAAAATTAACTATATAATTAAGTATATAATAGCTATAGAAGTTTAGAAGTTTAGACATTAACACAAATTTTAACTCAAGAAGAAAAAAACTTAAAAATTTTACCGACCAAAATGAAAACAATAATTTGAACTAACACTTCTGAAAAAACCTGTATATTACAGGCATGATTGTGAGCCTCGCGATTGACACAACACCTTGTTGGATGGTTGACAGAAAGGCTTTATTTACTACAGGCAGACAAGGTTCTTTAGGTGACTCTGATATCTTTTATTAGACCAACTTAAATAAGCTGGAAAAATAATTTTAAGCAAGCTTTCAGGTTCAAAAACCCTTCATCAAGCTAAGGAAATTTCAGCAGTTGCTGTGTGCTCTTCCTGGATGGGATGAAAAGTAAAACACCCAGGATGGGCTGGTATGCATACAAGACAGGTAGTCAGTAAAGATGTAAATTGAGGAGTCAATGGGTGAGAGACAAGCTGGGTGGGGGGAAGAGAAGGAAGATGAATAGTGGAGAGGTACCCGGGGAGTCAGCTGTCAGGCAGGTTATAATGTCATAAATCCAATGTCTATATTTAGTCCATCATTTTTAGTGTCAAGGAGGTTGATGAAGTGCAGTTCATAGGCTCATCTTTGGGAAGTGTATTATAAGTTTCCTTTGAGGATCAGGACCGAGAGATTGGAGAGAGAGTGGTTTTCTTGTGAGAAATGTGCCTCCACAGGTAATTAGGTATTCCTGTCTTTGAAAGATTTCCAGTGTGCATTCATTCTGGTGCAAAGTTGTTGTTTGGTCTCTCGAGGAGAGGTTACAGGACCTGAACCTATTCAGCCTCCACAAGAGAAGGCTGAGGGGGGATTTGGTGGTCATCTATAAACTTGCCAAGGGTGACCAGCAGGCAATGGGAGAGTCCCTGTTCCCTGAGCACTACTGGGAGTAACAAGGAATAACAGCCATAAGTTGATGGAAAGTAGATTCAGGCTAGATATCAGGAAGCACTACTTCACAGTCAGGGCAGCTAGGATCTGGAACCACTTCCAAAGGAAGTGGTGCTTGCTTCTACCCTGGGGGTCTTTAAAAGGAGGCTAGATAGACACCTTGCTGGGGTCATTTGACCCCAGCACTCTTTCCTGCCATGGCAGGGGGTCAGATTTGATGATCTGCTCAGGTCCCTTCCGACCCTACCAACTTTGAAACTATGAAATTATGAAAAGAAAACATCTCCCTCATTAGTTTCAAGCTCTTCTTATCTGCAGGCTGCATTTGCAACCCACTAGCTGTCTGCCTTTATTCTAGTGAAACTGAAGACCCACACAGCACCTCTCAGCATTAGCTAGCATGGAGTGGAGAGAATAGCCAGATGTCCAGTTCCTGCATTGGGGTCCCTGCCATAGGAGAGAGGTGAGGGGGGGATTCCCACTTAAGCAGCCCCACCAATTCCAGCAGACAGCCCCACCCAGGGCTGCAAATCATCTGGGGTGATGGGAGACTCTGGTTTAACGTAAACCAGGAAGAGGGCTGGGGCAGATATTGCATAATCCAGTTTCACCCAAATCAGTTAAGTCTGATACTACATTCAACCAAGTTTATCTCAAACTGGTTTCAGCCATTTTTCAAACTGGTTTATGTGCAATGAATGTGTGTTTTGTTACAGGTTTAAACCAGTTTCTGATCACTTAAACCAGTTTATGTGTAACGGCTGTCCCTAGCCATAAGCAAATGTCAATAGTACGGTATAAGCCAATAAAACTACTCCTGACAGAAAGTAAAGCACATGTACCAGTGCTTGTAGTATCACAGTCCTATTAATATACATAGGAATTAATTTCTGATAAACTCTGCAGTGTGTTTCTAGTACAATCAGAGGTATGACTAGTATCATAAATAGGGAACTAGCCCTGGGTACTGGTTTAGAAGGGTTGTAAGAATGGTATAGGCCTCTGGCACCACCATCAATGCCTAGGGCACAGAACTTGCAAATTACACCTCTGAATGCGACTTTAGCATCTGTGGTCATACACAAGCTGATATTAATATGCCTGGCACATATCACTTCTTGTGATCAGACCTGAGGAAGAATGTCTTGCTTTCAAAAGGTTTTCTAACTTTATCCCAGCAACATAGCTGATCTAATAAAATATATCATCATAAGAAATCCTTGCCTGTCCCATAATTTTTGGACCATCACAACTACAACATCACTCTTTTACACTATTATTTACCAATAGCACAGAATTGATGACAGAATGCAGTGCAGACTACCAACCCAAGTAAGAGGCAAGGGTGCTGGGTAGGTTTGTATAGTCCATGGCTTCACAGTTACAGATACCCAAGTTAACTGGATGAAAGGTAACTCAGGTAGGTCTACTTGTGTTGCAGTAAGATCTTGATAATATACCCTCAAAACCTAAGAGGACATAGCTGGATAGAGGGCTGTGAGCAAAAGCGGATGTCTATGGCTCCACTACTAGAAATAATTTATGTGCATAAATTCACTCCTATAAAGTTGCTTCCTGAATTGAGATCTATCTGTTTGAGGCCTGAAAAGATTTTTATTTTTTTCACCATAATAAACAGCTCTTGAGAGTCATAGAATGGAGTTTATGTTGTTCTTAGATGTGACAATATATTGTTAAACAAATTGTGATATTAGCTTCTTCATAGTTTGTATATTGTCCCACCATAAAGCCTATAGTGATGCTTATAAAGATATTGAAATCTCACTAAATAGAATCATAAACTTAAAAATATAAATACACTTAATAAAATTACAATTAAAAAGCTGAATTAATGTATTTTCCTCCTAAATTAAAGTTATAGCAGCAATGGTTCAGTAGTATTTAAGCATGTTCTATTTAAAAATATTCTAGGTTACTACCAAGTTTAATACGTAGTGGTTCCCCAAAGGCAAATAAATGGGGTTTTTGGTGGTTTAAAACTAGTGTTTCACAAGAAAACATAAATCACAAATTTACACTGTGTTTATAATTTACAAAGAAAGAGAGGTGACCTACATAATCTAGACAATTAGGAAAGGAGATTAATCATCCTTTCTTTTGCAACCCAGGATTTCTGCAGATCATGATTATTTAACATTTGTGAATTAGTTCCAGGCTCTAATCCAGTTTCCTAGAGGCACTTCTCAGCAAGATTAATCATATATTGAGCAAAAGATTCACTCCAAAATAACTATTTGGCTTATTTTATCCATCTAATATCAGGGCACTTTGAAAAGAAAGCAAAAATAAAAGTATTTAAGAGTTAAGTCAATGAAATAAAGGACTAATGGACTCTTAGTGCTATAGAAATCCCGAGGCAAAGATGAAGTGTTTATTTTCAAAGCAGAGGACATTGATTCTTACAGTAACTTTGTCTGCTAAACCAAATGACCGGTGCAGGGTTATTCTTTTTATCTGATGAATGTTAGTTCAATGAAACAATATTTTTACTGCAGTTTTGCAAACTTAACTGGCTCAGGGAATGGGTTTTTTGGCCATTGAGAAAGAAACATTTTTTATAAAAATACAATTGTAAAAAGAATGGATAAACTAAAGCAAGATTTAAAAAATAGATCTCAGTGTTATTTGAAATTTTAAACAAATTTTCACTTACCTCTTTAAATACAAATAACACACACACATATATGCACACGCGTGCACACACACACACACACATACACACACACACTATACAGTATACACACACATATCTGTATTGCCAGTGTAGGTGACCAAGCATGGCATTTCCTGAATATCTATCCATCAATGAAAATTTCAGTGAAAATAACACTTTTCTTAGGGAAAATTTGTTTCTTTCAAAGGGTACTTTTAATTGAAAATATTTTTCAATAAATAACAGCTGCTCAGTAACAATAGCGCCCAATGACTAGCTTTATAGCTATATGTCTGTCTTATAATAATAATAAAAAAAGAATGTATTATCACATACCTCATTAATTCATCTCTCATGTATAGTTTCTAGAGACATATCATCTGATTGTGGGACAGTTTATAGGAAATGAACTCTTGGTCCTTACAATGTGGAATGATCTCAGATTTAGTACATGTATTAAATAATTATTCATTAATGTTTGCCAACATTTTTCAAAACTAAAAGCCAACTATTTGGCTTCTAAATACAGGACTTTATTTTAAAAAATGCAGAGCAATCAGAAAATGTCACTGACTATAGCTGGTAGATTCTCAGAACTTTGAAGATTCAGACTTATTTAGGTCCTTAAATATGGATTTAAGTTTAAAAAAATCAGTTTTGAAAAATTTGGCCCTCAGTTAATAGAATTTTTCACCTAAGGAAAGATAGCAGGACTAGGCAATCAGAATTTACCATCAAAGTTCTTTAATAGCAGGATCCAAATGAAATACAAACTCTTCATTAGAGAGATAGCTTTGTTCATACCAAATCTCCCTTAAAGAATAAATTGTCCATAAGGCAGAAGAATGACTTTCACATAATCTAAAGGTAATGTCAACTGCATCCAATTATACTGAATATATGGCTAGAAAATTTATAGATAAGTTCTTGAAGCTTCTACCTGCTGGGGTCTTTGAAAAATTGATCCTCTAAGAGTGCTCAGTAAAAATGTACCTCACAAAAAAGTAAGTGCATCCTTGGTATTCAATACCCTCTTCTCTTCATTCTGGTAATATACATGAAAATGTCTAGGAGAAATAAACAGCCATGTCATTCTGAGAGTGAAAGAATACTGTTCTCAATAAGTTTTACAGATCAGTTTTCACTTTATGCTTTCAGGGTACATTATAGAGAATATAACTGGTGATAGGTAGCAATTATTTGTTTACTTTCAGAAGGAATACCCTTCTACTTAAATCATTTCACCTGATAAATAAATTCTAATTATTCATAACATTTTGTGCTTAAATCACCATCTGTATAATTATCTTTGAGAAGCAGAACATTGCAGAATATTTTACAAGAAACAAAGGTGCACAGTTTCTGCTATGGACTAAGAAACAGTTTATAGTAAATTATTGTCTGTTTGTTTCCTGCAAAATTAAATAATATACAGCTACTGTACTCATAAAAAAATAAGAATCATTTAAATGACTGATTCTTATAAAGTATGCAGTGTATCTCCTTTGAGCAATTTCACCAACACTGAAATAAAAACCCAGTTCAATTAATAAATATTATTTTTTGTCTCCAGTCTTCCAGAACATATTATTTGTAGGTGTAAATCCAGAGTAAAATCACTCTGAACCAGAAGGGTTGCTCCAGCTTTAACAACTGAGATTGGAACATACCTTTAAATTTATTGCTTACGACAAATCTTAATTATTTTTAAACACTTTATTTATTAATTAATCCAACCCTTAAAACAGATTTAACATACCTGGTCAGAGCCCAATCCTCTGTCTCCATGATAGTGTAGGATTGTTTTCCACATGTTTTCCTCTATTTTATCTCATTAATACTTTGTACAGAGTTGTCTAATGTTTACATCCTTAAAGTGATGGGACAAGCATCATGTCCTTAAAGAGACTATTCTGCAAGCTAATTGCTCTTACCACCTGGAAGCTTTGCCTGTGAGTCAGCCTAAATTATATTTATTCCTTCTTATTCTACAAATCTTGTAATACTATGAATATTTCCTCTCTCTTCTTGGTATCTGCATATTACAAGTTTTCCCTTATTTGTTGCTAAATAGGCTGGCTATGCTAATATGGTTATATAAGTCAATTTCTTCAACCTTCAGCATTTTTGGAACTCTCTTTTTCAGTCCCTTCCAGATTTTAGTATCTTATAAGACTAAGAATGACATTTTATTCTTTCCTGTTCATCTAAATATGTCCAGTTTTGGTTACTGAAGTGTCAAGAATTCCACATATGTGCAAGTACACCATTCCCAGACACATACCCCTGTATACATGGACAACTATACATGTGCAAAGACTGGATATTTTCATTGGCAATTGAATGAAAGAGAGTGCACATTCTGATCTTTTTTGCCCCATGGTAGCTAGGGTACTCATCTGGGAAGTCAGAGGTTCTGATTCTCAGTTCTGATTCTCTCCGACTTCCCTGTACAACATTCAAACCAAAACACCACAGGCCAGCTATTATACATTCCCTTCCTTGCAACTCCTTTTGAAGCTGGCTCTGTGGGTAATATGTGGGAGATTTGAGAGGCCAAACAGAAAGGAATAGGTCAGAGGGTGTGTGGCTCAGAGAGGCTGCTGTTAGCCTGGAAGGGAAAAGCTGTAGAATCTAGCTGAAGCCCTTGCTCCCAATAATACAGATGCTTCACCCTCCCCACACCACTTCACTACCCTTTATCCAGTGTTTTACAATGCAAACAAACATTCACAGGACCCAGCTCATGATTAGGTGACTTAGTTCAAGACACCTCAACCTGAGCCAGGATCACTGTGTGCACTCTGTGCAAGTATTTGCTGCTTGTAAGGAAGAAGCATGAGTAGCCAAAGGCAAGTAAATTGGGGTGGGGGGGTGGG
>NW_017728950.1:3554540-3572181 GCF_001723895.1 Crocodylus porosus | reverse complement strand
GGGGACGGGTACTGGGCAGTGTAAAAATAACCCAATCAGGGCCAGAGGGGAAAAAACAGAAAAGCCCTGGGACTGTGGAGAGTGGTTGGGCTTTCCCAGCCCCGAGACTATGCTGTGAACACATGCAAGCATTCACAAGGTTTGACAAAAATTAACTTTAGATTAGGTGTGCCATTTTTAGATATCAGTGAACTAAGGCCCTGTGAATACTTGCACACCCAGGCATTTAGATTGCTCTACCCTTGGTTAGGGCAATCTAAATATACGTCTTGTATGTATCCTAAATAGGTGGCTCAGCTTCAAAAGGAGCACTAGAGAATGGGATAAGTAAGAGCTGATCTGCACTATGATGGCTATCATGCTAGGGTAGGAGGCCAGGAGCAAGGGTGTCCTGCAACACAGGGCTTCCAGCTTCCCAGGTGAGTGCCATTACCTCTGAACTATGGAGGGATGTACAGGTCTTTTCCTGAAGCTAAGGAACCTGGGCACCTAAGCATGCTATGCTTCTACAAGGGACAGGCATATGGCCTTGGGTAGTCCTGTGTATGCCCAGTCTTCATGTGAAGGTAGTTGCATATAATCATCCATGCACATAAGGCGTCATGCCCAAAAACAGAATACCAGCCTGTGCATAAGATAATGAGTCACAGGGTCAAAGAAAAGGCAGTCATCTTAGCTGTGGGGAATTTAGCTTCAGTTCTTGAAATGCCCAGGCCCTGCTATATCACAAATTTTTAGTTTTGTTTTTTGATTATGCAGGGTGATATGTAAATCTAGGTTGTTCTCTTTCACTTGTCCAAACTAAAAAGGTCAATGTCTTCATTTTTTTCTCACAGAACTGAAGCCAAATTCCACTCAGCTAAGAAGACTGCATTTTACTTTTACTCATTGACCCATTTTTTTTGGCCTGTGGTCCCACTGAGGATAAGATGACTGCCTTTACTTTGACCCATTGATAATAGACAGTGAGAAGATATGACAGAGAGGCAGAGATGGGGATGAAAGGAATGAAAATGGAGAGAAAAGGGGCTGTGAGATGAACAGACAGGAGGTTTAGAAAGAGAAAATATGAGAAGGAAAATGTGAATGCAGGGAGAAAGAGAAGGGACAGAGAAGGTGATAGTATGGGAATGCAGAGGTAGCACATGAAAATCTGGGAGAGTACTAGTGGATATAATAATATGAAATAGAAGCAGATAGGTCCAAAGAGCAGAAAAGAGAAAGGGAACATATGAAGGAAAGTAAATAAATAATTGGCGACAAAATTGTAAGATGAGAAGGCAGGACCATGGGGAGACTGAGAAGACAGGGACAGTGAAAGAAGCATGTACAATTGACGATTAAACAGAGGTTGGGCAGATATGAAGCGGGAAGGATGCCATCAGGGAAGAGGGATAAGATATCTTGCTTCCCCCTCTCTGAACATAGGTACAGGGTAAATTAATCTCTTTTGCACAATGCTGTAGTGAGAAGACCTATCTTTTCTGTTATTTAAGATAGATTTTTCAGCCTGAAATGATTAAATGATTATGCACAGCTTGTGGGGGCAGTGGCTTCCTCTAAGCATAGCTGTTTATTTAAGATAAAATAATGAAATTTATGAAAAAATTATTTTTAGAACCTGACTTGTAATCTGTGAACTCTAAAGGCTAAGAGTGGAATCTGAGCATATGGTTCATCATTGTCCCTCTTGTAAGCTTCTATTGGCAGCACAGCTTTTCAAGCTTTTCCCTCCCCTTGAGTCTTCTTTCCTTTTCCCCAGATATATCAGGTCTCACTTTCTAAACCAAATCTCACTTTATTTTCTAACCATAATTCTAAACTTAGTAGGTCCCCTTGAATTATTTTTTTGTCCTTACAGGTGTTCATAATTTCTTCTAATTTACCAAGACCTACAGATTGAATTATTATGCTGTCTAGTTCCTCTTCCACATCATTAATAAAGATACTGAATCAGGATGGAGTACCCCACTATTCACCTCTCTCATCTCAATGCACTGCTATTTCACTCTTTTTATTTATGAACTGTCAGCCAAACTTCCATCCACTGTTTTCACCTGTTATATCAAAAAGCTAAAGTTTTCAGGTTTTTTCCTAAGCTGCAAAGGGACACTGATCATCTCTGAAAGAAATACCCCATAAAGACCAGTTCTTTTCTTTTCTTCCTCATATTTGCATCTATTTTTATTATAATAATACTTACTCTTTAGATACACATATTGGTAGGACTTAAATACTTTAACATAATCATCTTTATTTGGGATTTGACAATCCAGTTTAACTAATGGTTTCAATGATTTTAAGAGAAGAAACTATTTGAAATGGAAGCATAGAACTAGAAGGGATCTCTTGGGTCACTGAATCTTGTCCCTGTGATTCTGATTGTGAAATTAATGTTTGTTTAAAAGTATTTCTAAGAACATCTGCTCTGGCCCCTCCCATGCACTAGAGGTGCAAAACGTCTCATGATGAATGAATGAACTTTAGGAAGGGGAAAAAATACCTTTAATGTGGTTTCTTTATTTTCACCTGGTAATGGTCTGATCTATATGACCATGTACAGATGCTCATTTTCTACTGAGGGAATTGCCATTCTCCCAGTGGAAACTAAAAGTATACACAAGTCCATTCTTTTTTTCCCGGAGCAAAATTAGCAGTCTGGGCTTAACTCCTTCCAGGGATTAGGAGTAGTGGAGCTGGGGAGTGGGCATGGGCTGCCATGCCTTCTTGAAACTGGAGTCACCAGTCCCTCCCATAGACCAGGAAGGATGGGAACAGAGCTGATTCCTCACATTGGAGGGACCCCAATATGAGAAGCAGCCAGTGAGCTTTGCCATGCTGCTCCATCCATTCAGACATCAATAGCCAATAGACATCACCCAATCTGAGTGAGTACTAGTGGATATAATAATAGCCAAGGGGAGGCAGCAGCACTGAAAGGCCCCTGCCTGTTTCTCACACCAGAGTGCCTGGAGTTAGAAGTGTGCTGGGATTTTGACCTGCTGCTCCCTCCCTATCCAGACCAGTCTGGGAGGTAAGGGGAACAACAGTCACAACTGTCTGCTTCCCTCTAGCTCCCCAGTATCAGGAAGAGGCTGGGGGGTTGCCCTTGACACCTGTGCTACCCAACTGGGTGGGGGGCAGTGACTTAAAAGCCAGTGGGGTTGAGAACCTCTCCAGACTTGCCTTGCGCAGCTTAAGGAAGGGCTTGGGGGCTTTGCCCCAGTGGTCCCTCCACTCCACTTCTGGAGACAAAACATTTCTCTCAGGAATTGCTACCAGTAGAAATTATTGTTTGTTCATGGCTTTTATCTGTTCCTGAGTATTTTCAAGACTGGGCTCCAGTTTTGCACTTATTATCCGGGGTTGTGTTATTCTTTAGGGGTGGATAGCACTTTAGACTAACTCATTCAGAAAGCTTTCACTTTGCCTAAGCTTTTGTAAGCCATTTGTCAGAGGTTATGAATTCCAAGTCAATTCATAGCATTTGATAAAGCAGGCAAAAGCTTATGCATTGCTGAATGAGGTATTCCCATAGGTGTCACCTTGCCATGCCTTCTCCCTGGCCTTAAACTAATATGCCTGACTACCTCTCTCTACTCTTTAGGGGTGACATTGTAGCTCCATTAAGCTCAGTGGTAAAATTCCCATTGACTTTAGTGGGTCCAGATTCTATCCTATACATGTGTGATGCTTCTACTTGACATTAGTTCTATCATCAGAAGGAATAACTTTCTAACTAGTCAGGAATATATATATATCTATATTAACATATGGCATTAAAACATGATCCTCAGCTGGTATACGTCAGTGTAAGTCCATTGACTGCAATATAGCCAAACTTATTTACACTAGCTGATTACTTTCTTATATCTATTACCATACATAGGTCAGAAGTTGAAACTGAAGGACGAGTAGCAGCACAACTCAGTCATATATCTTCAGCTCATGTATAAAAGCAAGAAAAAGAACATTAGCATTCACAGTTTAAAGAGCTTTAAATCTCCTTCAACAAAGCCTCCATAAGCTTTTTTTCCTAATAAGTATCACGGCTACTTCAGAACATTAAGGCATCTGCCTCTTTGGTTTTAATTCAGCTGACTTTTTCCCTCATCATTTGAGATATTTAACATAACCCCAGAAAGCTTTTTGAAAGAGTGAATTGATGTATGAATTGTTTCAGGGAGATATGAAAGCTGTTTCTTTGCATGCGCTAAACAACAAACATCCTTATTACATTATTTCATCAGCAGATGGATTAACAAAAGGAACTAAAACAGTGATTCTCAACATGGGTTATGCAAGGCCCCCATTTGGGTGCTGCAGAACCTGACCCCTCTGTAAGCAGGTAAGCACACCAATAGCTCCTCCCCACACCTTCCCCAGAGTCCCACAGATAAGGGATGCCCATAACTACCCACTTTCATCCCCCAGAAGCCCCTGCATCTGCTGCTCTGAGCATGATACGCTGTTGTGGGCAGACAGGTGGAAGTGTAGTTGCAGAGCCACACTTCTGAGCCCAGCTCATCCTCTAGGTCCTTGCACATTTCCAGGGCAGAGTGTTCTAGACCTGGTGTGTGAATCCCTGCTGGATTTGGCAGCGGGGCTGCACTTGCTTCCTCAGGTACAGACCATGGGCAGGGAGGGAGTCCTTTCCCCACTCCCGAACCTCATGTGTGCTGTTACTCTCCCTCCCTGCCCCTCCAATGCTCTCAGCATCCCCAAGATGCCACATCTGTGCAGCCTGAAACCTCATTGTTGTTGACTATGTGTCCCTGAAATCTGTCTGTTTTGGCCTTGGTGCTGGAGTTTGGGTGCATTGCTCTAGGATAACTACAGGCAGAAATTGGCCTGGTCCACAACAGTGACCTGTACTCATGCATAGGGAAACCAGGGGCTGAGCGAGACATAAACATACACAGAACTAGGCAGAGATGGGGGAGCAACTTGAAAGGGTGACCATTATACTTCTATAACATTTTATATTGGAATATATTAATACAAATATTTTTATTAATATATTATTAAAATAATGTTTATATATTTAGATTAGTTTTTTTTTAAAATAAGATATTATCTCTCCATTCTGAAAACTTACTGAGAGGTGCCTTAGGTCTCAAAAGGTTGAGAACCACTAAACTACAGTTACCAAGCAAAATATTACTTTAAATTACAAAAAATGTATTATCATCTGCTTTACCATCTGGACAAAACCTAAACATTGTGGGGCAAATTCAGTTACTGTGCAATCCCATCAATTTGAATACTGGCAACATGAATCTGAAATATGTTGTCTGCTTCTTTATATAACAAACATAATGTAAATTAAATTGCTTTCTAGTTTCCTAATAAAATACACATATTGTGTTTTATTTCTGTTGACAGATATCCAAGGTCCGACTCTCAGCTCCACCGAAGTCAATACCATCACTGTACATTAGCTGATATTCTGGCCTTGAGCAACTTATTGTTACATTTATGAATAGACCTTAGGTACCCATTCATATTTCCTAGTTATGCTACTGGCACACACATAAACAGAAAGCATCTAGGAACTCTGGCAAGGAAGTGTTTCTTTTAGAAGATATAGGATGTGCATTTAGCATTACTAGTGCTCATATTACACTTTCTCTCCCCCCCTGCTTCTTTTTCAGGGTTCACAGTTATAGGCATAGCAAAGGAAGGCCGTTCATGCTCCCTCTTGTGTATCTGCTCAAGCTCAGCACTGGTGCAGTAGGTGTGAGCAAATGAGGCATCAGCCCTGAGAACCAATTTTGTGGGAAACCAAACTGGCAGCTCCTGGAGGGCCTGCATAGCAGCAGCTGCTGGGATAGATGCAGCACCATGGTAGTAACAGCCAGTGTGTAAAGAACCTGCATAGTGGCAGCAGCACCTAAGATGCTGTTACCAACATTTCCTCAACCCCTCACTCCCTAACACTCCAGTGCTCAGCAACAACTCCCCTCTTTCACCTCCAACCCTCATTTGACAGCATCTTTGCCCAGGCTACGAAAACTGCTGTTTATGGCTCTGCTGTGTATTCTTCAGCTAAGATAACTCTAAAGTCTGTACCAATTCTATTCTCCATTTTTGACATACATCCTGGTTCTCATTAAGGACTGTCTGGAATTGATGCTGAATAATGAATGGGCTCTTCAATATGGGACTTTTTTGCTTGAAGACCAAAGCACTCAAAAAAACCCATCCCTGACCTTCAATATGCTGATGACTGGCATCATCTCAAGAACATGATGAAACATCACCAACAATTCCTCCAAAAAATTATTCACATCAAATAGGAATATTGCTGCACACATGCCAGCAAACTTGCTGAAGCTACTATCACCAGTATTGAGTGGGTGATCCTCAAGCACCAATTTTACTGGACCAGATTTTATGTGAGGATGCCTGACTCTTGGCTCCCATGACTAGTGCTCTCATCCCAGCTTAATTATAGCTTGAGATCTTGTGCTGGTGAGAGAAAACTCTACACGGACACATGAAGGCATACCTCAAGGAAACAGATGCTGACATCAAGATCTGGGAGGAGCTGGCTGCCAACTGACTCTAATGGTGCCACAACCTCAACCACAAGTGGCAAACCATTTTGCAATACCGCATCATGCGCTCAAAGCAGAGAAGAGACAGCAGAGGACAGAAAAAGAGAGGAATCCCACCTTATAGCCCATACACAGACTTTTCCTTGCACAGTGAATTACTAAAACTTGATCCTGCATTCTTTAAATCTCCTTAGTAAGGTTCTGAATGTCAGCACCTTAAATCATTAAAGAAGTGCTCAACAAAAGGCTTGTAAGTAAAATTATTACTCAAAAATAAAAATGATCCAATTTTTTTTGGCAAAAATGTTTATTAAAAACAAACCAACCAACCCACCTGGGCCATTTTCTCAAAAAATACGTATTCCACAGCATCTCAGGATTAATGACATTTTATCATATCAAAGACATGTTTCCCATGATCTCAGGCTGGACTGCTGGAGATAGTAGTACCTATAAGGTCTGTTGCTCCCAAGCATCTAGTTACACCATAGTTTCTAGCTTTTCTGCCTTGAAGCTAGGAAAAGAAATTCTCAGACTTACAATCCCTGCCTGCGAAGTTAAGACTCAGAGTCTGAAAATACTAGACAAGACTCCCAGAGTTGATGGCTCTGAGGACCATACATCCCAGGGCTTCCATGTCTGTGGCTGTGGGACAAGCAGTCATGCCATGGCTTCCAGACTCATTCTCAGAGAGTCTGTACTATGAAAACCCTGAGGGACTCATCTTGAACTGTACTTCAGCTGCTTGTACTGCAGGAAAGAGCCAGCAATGCCATATAGTGCAACTACTCATGCAATTTAAAGCAATACACTCTAGATTAGTTTGAGCCACAGTAAACTACTCCCAGGCACAGCATTTACATGTGCACCCAGGACAGCAGCAATTCGAGCCAGGACTTGGGGCACAGGGGCTCGGCCTGAAGCTCCAGGTGGTGGAATCAGGCAGCACAGGGAGTGACTGAGGCAGGAGGGTACTGAAAGTGCAGAGTCATGTGGCTAGGAGGCAGGCAGGAGTCTCACCCCCTCCTGACTGGGCTAACCATGCACAATTTATACCTGGGGTCAATGTCTACACATGCATTTAATTGCATGTATAGATTCTGACTAATTAACATCCCCAACAGTACTATCTTACAGTGGCATTACTTAGTTTACTGTGGTCTAATAGCACGTGAAGACAGTGATGCTTTACTCAATAGCTAATTAGTCCACAGTTAAGTGCACATGTAGATGTTGGCCAGTGAGTCCTAGTTAGAGCCAAGGTTCCCCTGGTTTCCAGGTTTCTCAATGTGGAACTGTGACTCAGAAGCTCAAACCCACACCATAGGCATCCAGGGTACATCTTCAAGAGTGCATCCTCAAGACGTATTTTTCAGGTGACAAATAGCAGTGGTGGTATGTATTTATGCTGCTGCTATTTTTCCCTGGGCACACCCCTGCACATGCACTCGGATGGGGTATGGGAGGTTGGGGCCAGCACATAGGTTAGCCCAAGAAACCTTACTTGTGGTCCTGGGGACCTCTAGGGGTAGCAGTGGTGGCAACAGGGCATTCAGAGCCTGGCCAGTAACCAGATCATGTCTCTGACTAGCCAGTAGGGCTGTGCGAAACAGCACCATTTTGTTTTGATTTGTGTTTCAAGGTTTCAGTGGGACAGTGCTTCATTTTGAGTTTTGTTTCACTTTGAAACCACTGTTTCCTTATGTTTTGTCAAAACAGTTTTGCTGTTTTGATGCTATTTCGACTTTTTGCCCATAGGCTATAATGGGGAAGCATGAAACTGCCTATAACTTTATCATTTCCTTCCTGATTTGGATGAAACTTATAGGAATGATAGCTGCTTCTGAGTCTATGAAGTCTACCATGTTTCAAGGGGACAGGTGCAGGGGTTTCTGGGAAACTGTACCTCAAAGTCTTGAAAGAAAAACTTGTGTCACGTGTGTGTGTTAAAGTGCAGAAGGGTGAAACCTGCAGGGATGGTAGCCCCTGCTGAGATCACAAAGTCTGCCACATTTCAAGGACATAGATGCAGGGTTTCTGGGAAACTGCACCTCCAGCTGCTGATAAGCAAAACTCATGACATGGGTGACACTATGTATGTGTTAAGGTGCAGTGAGGTGAGAACTGCAAGCATTCTAGGCCCTGCTAAGGCCATGGACCCTGACAGCTTTTGAGGAGATATGTGCAGGGGTTTTTGGAAAACTGCACCTCAGGCTGCTGACAAGCAAAACTCGTGACATGGCTGACACTGTGTGTGTGTTAAGGCATGCCCTCACTGGAGCTAGGGTCTCTACCAGACACAATAGCGTGTCCCAATGAGACCTCCTTCTACCCTTGAGGGGTGTGGAGCACAAACTCATCTGATTCCCCTTCTTCCCCAGAATTTCCCTTGCTAGGGCACTCAGATTCAGATCTGGATCCAACTTTTCAGTTGTTCCTCTGGCACTAGAGGGCTCAGCATGAGAAGTGAAATAAGGGCAGAGGAGACTGTCATGCTGGTGCTGGTGCTTGTGATGTGTGGGGGAGGGGCGGGTTATGGCTGGGGCTCCTGGAAAGGATGTAGTCTCAGGCACAGGCAGTGGCACCAGCACAGCTCCCCTCTCCTTGCTGCTTCTGGAAGCCTCATCCCTGCTAGCTGTTTGAAAGAGGCTATATCTCAGTTTGGAGGGGTGGGGGGTGGAACTTACACCTCTCCCTCTACCCCCTCTTCCCCCCCTCCCTGAAGGCTTGTCAGCTGCCTTTCCATCACACTTGATGTTATATTTCATAGTGTCTTGTTTTTATAAAATATATAAATGTATTTCCCTTCCTATATACATACTATAATGTATGTATATGGCGGAAGGTATAAATGTATAGAAAAAATATATAAATGCATCTCCCTTCCTATATACATTCTATAATGCAATATGCCACGAGGTATAAATATTTCTCCTTTCCTATATAAATTCTATAGTGTTATATTCACTACAATTATAAAACTGAAAAGAATAAATCAATGAATATAATAATAAAATTAAAAGTTCTAGAGGAAAGCAAAAGATATTGTGGAAACCTACTTGCTAGGCCAGCAAGTAGGAAATTAGTCAAATCAATGATAGTAGTAGCCTTTGTTGTCTAATGCTCCTGAGCTACTGGAAGATAACTCAGTAACTGGCAGACCCTAAGGCAGAAAGCAAGCCAGTTCAAACAATTCTGCCTTTTATCCTGTTTTTCTATTCCTCCTCCAGAGCACTGGGATTGGAAGGGACCTTAGGGAAGTTTCACAGGCACTGGCCAGCTACACAGTCAATATGAAAGCAGTCCTTCTCCCTTCTTCCCTCCCTCCTCCCCCTTCCTCTCCTTACTTTGTGTTTCCCTGCAGGCAAGCCTAGCTTTAGCTTCAAAACTCAAAACTTTTCAAAACTTCTGAAACATTTTGACTGACTTGTTTCATTGTGATGCTGTTTTAAAGTCCTTCATTTCATTTCAGTTTTGATTTTGAGCTCAAAACAAGCTGAAACAATGTTGAAATGAAACAGCCGGTGAAATTTTGCACAGCTCTCCCAGCCGGGCTTCCTTTCCAGTGGTGCATGAATGATGTGTGCCCCCAGCAGCTGGAGGGACACAGTGACAATTGGAACACAGCAGTGGCAGCGTGGTGGCAGTAAGTGGGGAGCTCCTGCAAACACTGCTGGCCAGCAGCGATCACTGAGTGTCCACAGATGCCACCAGCTGTGTTGGCGGTCGGGGGTGGTGGGGTGGTGGTGAGCGGTGAGCGGTGACCGCCTGCAGGTGCTGCTGACAGTATCAGCAGTGCGTTTTCATAGAGGGTACACTGCCATGCTCAGGGATCACACATGCACCCACGTACACCTTGTATGCATCACCAGTGTAGTGGTGCACACTGCTGCTGCATGCACTGCACTGTTTTTTTATTTTAACTTGTTTTGTTTTGTTAGTGGTTTTTTTTGTTCGTTGTTTTCACAACACTTTTTTTGACAATGGGATTTCCTGGTGTAAAAAAATAATGTTGTGCTGCTTATAAGCAACATGGCAAATGCATACACATACACCATGTGTTGTTTGAGACACTGCAAGCTGTATGTGTGCAGTCATATGGATGCACCCCCAAGGTCTACTGCTCTAGAGCGGTCCTGAGATAAGGACTACCTTGACTTCTGTCTGAACTTTTCACTTGTTAATAGTGCCCCTTTTCAATCTAAATATCTAATTTTGGAGACTTGCATGAAAAAATTGGCTAACTCATTTTACAGATTAATTTGATCTTTTCTATACTTTTTCATTTTATAGGTCTATCAGCTGTGGGGAAATATATATATATAAAATATATATATTTAAGAGTCTAGTGTATATATAACAATCTAGTATCATGGTCTTTCCTCCACAACCAGAAATGGAAAGCATATTAAACCTCATGAGAGAACATTATAATTATGTTCATGAAACTTTTAGCTTCTTTCCGCTGATTTAGGAAGGTCAGAGATCTCTCAGAAGTTTGGACAGGAATCTGGATTTCATGATGTTCTTACTTGAAATCAAACTCTGAATCTTTGGATTTTCCAGTACTTTAAGCTGCTTTTAAACAGCTAGTCATAAATATCCACAACACTATTTATTTATATTTACATAATGAAAAATAATGTCCAGGCCTGGGTTAGCACTCTAACCGATGAGCTAGTTGATAAAAGCCTCTTTCTCTAACTGCTGTAAAGAAAAGGAGGGGTGGGGGGTTGGTTTTACCTTGGGTTTTAAAAGAAAGGTCTTAGGAACCTAACAGCAGGAAAGGATTCTCAGTTGTTAATTGCCTCTCTGCAGCATAATGCAAGTCCTGGCCGGGGTGGGGGGAGGATTTAAAACATACCCTCAGTTTTCAGTATTTCATAGTCAGTGAGCTGACTTTTTAGTAGTCACATAACTGGGGATGAGTGAGTGGGGAAAAAGACTCAGGTGCCAATTTAGTGGGGGTGCCAGAAATCCCTAGAAAGCCTGTGCCAAGGAGGAGCAGCTGCCAGTGTTCATGGAGCTTATACTGCAGCTACAGCAGCAGCAACAGCAGTAATAGCCTGTGTGCACAGAAGTAAGAGTCATCAGCCTTCGCTTTGCACCCCCCGCCCATCCAACACTTAACACTACTCATCCTGCCCCAGGTACCAAAATTCCTGCTTACTCCTCTGCTTTTTCAGTATGATTCTTAGGTACTTAACTCAGTCTATGAATTGTATTAGGTATCCTAGAAGCCCATCCTGAACACTAAGAATTCTTCAGGGGGGTTAGGTGTCTAAGAGTAAGAACATCTTAGCTCCCCTTTTGGTCTAATACTTGCTCCAGTGAAATATCTCTGATTCTTGAATACCAGTGTATGAGGAAAATCTTTCTCTTCCTATAAAAGTTATACTCTAATATTTGTATGCAAATGATTGGTTTGTAGGTAAGTAGGTAGGTAGATAGGAAAGAAGCTGGTCTTTATTGGTAATGAAGATGAATACCCTGTCCTCTGATTTATTGGACAGCATAATCAATGGAAGAAAATGTACTGGTAATTGATTAATGTTTTAAAGAAATATGACATTGTACTTTGCTATGCAGGAAACCTGCTAAAATTTGTAAAATACTTTTTCCTGTGAATTATACAAAAATGAATTAACAGCATCGCTGGGAATATAATGGTACATTACTCGATGCTAAACACTTGATTCCCATACAGAGAAGACAGACATTTAAAAAATAACTGCAGCCGTTTTGCTTGGCATTTTCTGCCACTGAGAGTGAACCCAGTCACTTTAGCAAAATATTAAGAACCGACTCTACCCTCTAACTGACTCTAACTTCTAACTTTAGCTCAGAATTCAAACCAAACACAACACTTTGGTAGTATGTTCACATTACTTTTTGTAGCCACTCTATTAAAGAAAAGCTACCAAGACAGAAAGTATATTCTAGTGAAGATAAAGCCAGGAAATACTACACATGGCATAAACTACTCTAGTGTTCTAATATTTTCAGTGCAAATTGTCAAAGCTAGCAGTTGAGATATGATCTGTACTGAACTTCTGACCTTAACTTACAGCTATTCTAAATAAAACTATGAAACTCCAAAATATTCTAGTTTTTAAATACTCACTTAATTGTTTTCGCCTGTCTAGCTTTTGTATTTCTCTTTCTCAAAGCTACCATCTCTGTAATGCCTTTAACTTTGTTTGTAGCCATGTTTCTTTCACCTAATCTCTTTGTAGCTCTTTTTTTAAACTTCATTACTAAAACCTTATTATTTCTATTAGGTTGTTCTTTTACAGACCTATTTCAAGACGACTGAATTAACTGCTTTGGTTTTTTGCATTGATTTTAATATTTTTTGCATGATAGTTTTATTCTCGGCAAACCTTTTGTAGGCATAATACTTTTCTTTAGATACTGATTCTTATTGACAGTTATTTTATTGTTGTAGCACTTTCACCCACCAATACTCATCTCAACAAACTAGTCTTGGCTTACTCAGATGGCCTCTGACATTGTTTTGGTTTAATTCACTTTAATTGCAGGAGGGGAATATCATTTGGGAAGGTAAATTTTGTATTGTGAAAACAACTTTAACCTGCTGAATTCATTTATTTTGCCCCAGTTATTTTGTATTGTTGCAGTATTACACGTCTGTTGAGCAATGAGACCGTAAAATTTAAAAATG
This sequence comes from Crocodylus porosus, assembly GCF_001723895.1. Lineage (NCBI taxonomy): Eukaryota > Metazoa > Chordata > Crocodylia > Crocodylidae > Crocodylus > Crocodylus porosus. The sequence goes on along the minus strand of NW_017728950.1, from coordinate 3,558,936 downwards.
CCAGGATACTATACACTACTATGTATTATTTTTGTTATTGTAGTACCTTCAGTCCTCAAACAAGTTGTACACAACACACACTTAAGCCACTTATATATGTGTCAATCAATGACACCCTCAAACATTTCAACTAGCTTGCACATGCTGCCTCCTAAACCAAAGTAGATCTCTCTGACATTACAGTGAGCTAATCAGCATAGGGAAAGGCTAATCAACACTGCCACCAAATAATACTAATCAGGGGCAGATCCAGAGGGAATGCAGTAGTACAGCTGCACTCTTCTTTAATTTCTGGTCCACCAAAAGTTTAAAGTCAAACTGCTTGGTAGCAGCAGCAGCATTTATCTTCAGGCAGCAATGAGAAAGTCAATTGACTTCATGGATCATTATAATCTACCTAATTCTCTCCTTTTTAATGGTCTTGATGTTCCACTAATCTAGTTATCCTTTCTTCAGCAATTTCCTGTGTATTAGCTACTCTTGTGATGTAGCTCCTAGCTAACAGGGTTGCAAACTGTATTTAACTCTAGATAAAGCAGGTGAACATTAAGTCAGGTTTAGAAATAATCTCCAAATAGTGATGCACTGAATACACTGCCAAGATGCTTATGAAGGCTAGATATTATTTTAATGAATCTGAAACAGAGAGGTACCTTTAACTCTAATGACTGAGAACTAATGAAACAGTATCTTTTGATTATTTTTGCTTGGCTTGTTGTGTTTTTTATACATGATAGTAAATTAAAGCACATTCCAATGAAGTCATATTTGTTTTGTAGCCCTAGGCCGTTAACATATTAATAATGCATCACATTTCTTTTTAACTCAGGAAAAATGTGTCTTGTGTTATATGGGATGCTGCACTACACTATCTGCACCCCCTTTTAAAATCCTAGATCCTCCCATGATGCTAATTATCCCTTCTGAAGCACTGTGTTGACACACCCATGTTGGTTTAAGTACTAGCCCATGCAGAGCATTGCAGTATGTTTCAGGACACTGCTATATGGCATAGTAGGTTTTATATGTAGAATGAGAACATAAGAAGAGACCATCACTGTCCCACTTACTTGGAGGTGCTAATTTTACTGTCTTAAATTCTGCATTCCTGGTGTTCAGTTCAAGCTTTTTATGAAAGAACCTGAAGTTCCCTTAGGTAGACAAGGTTCTGTAGGTGAATTTGATATCTTTTATTAGACCCACTTAAATAGTTGGAAAAAAAATTACATTTTTTTCCAACTATTTAAGTGGGTCTAATAAAAGATATCAGATTCACCCAAAGAACCTTGCCTGCCTATGTCCTTAGACCAACATGGCTACAAATTACACCTCTGAGGTTTCCTTATGTACTTGAGTGATTTTTTTTCATAAAATAAAATTGTTTTAAAACTATCAGCAATAGACTACAAGATGGCTTGTAAGTGTAATTTAAATATTACTGAAATAAAAGGTAAAATTGTTGGCCTAAAACTGTTCATTAATATACACAGCTGCAACTAGGGGGTGGAACATATATATATATATATATATATATATATATCTGCACTGTATTTAGCATAGTCTTGGGATCCTAAGCTACCTTTAAAATAGCTAGCAGTTTAGTTGCAGCCCCTAGATAGCTACTGCTTCCTAAGCGAGGTAGCTTGGTTATATCTACCATACACAGCTGTGACAACAGTGCAGCCATACCTTTATAAATCTAGTTTAAATTTACTCAGGAGCAGCTTGCTTGCAAAATTTGCCATTGTGCATTTCCCTTGCAGACAGAAACTTAATGCTTTTGTGTAACACATAGCTGGGCTGCTGTGAGGATGATTGACAGCTATTGATTTTCTGTATTGACTTTTTAAATTTGTACAGCAGTCTTTATGCACTGAAGTCCTTAGATCCTGAAATCTGTATGCACTAAGGGATTTTAGTGTTAGAAGAATGCTAACAGCTACTCCATTCTTCTCTTCTCTTCAGCAGCTTGATACCTTCTTAGGATTCCTACTGCTTGGACTCCCCTCCAATTCCTTCTAAGTCAAATAGGCTTCTCTATCAGGTGGACCCCTGTCTTATTTAAACCAGAATCCAATTCCTGAATAATTAATGGCAACTCTGTTTCAAAATGCAAGAATTTGGGGGTAAGGGATATTTAGATACTTGGCATTATGCTGTAACTGTACCCTAACAATGTCTTTAATGATTTACAATCTTTGGTTCAAGAATCCACCCTTTTTCTCTTTTAACATTTTCAGCAGTTTGGTAAAGAGATAATATTAATACAGCTAAATTTCTCCTAATGTAGAAATAACTACCATGCCCTGCTCTCATTTCAATCAGTGGGACTTCACTATTGAATATAATGTAAGGTGACCTAGGCCCAGTATTTTGACTTCGAAAATATTGTGCTTTTCACATTAATTTGAATTATGTTAAGATCAGTTCTTTTATGGAGGGAAAGTTTGACAATAACATGTTAACACAAAATGGAATTTAGAGCAGACATCAAAAACTGACAGTCAATCAGAATAGTTCTTAAAAGCCATGCCTAGGAATGACAGTGTTTAAATAAGAAAATTCACACAGCAACTTTGTAGAGCCTAAATAGTAAACTGAATTACTTAACTGTCAGAAGGAACAAAAATAGTTTCTATAACTAACACAATATACACTAACCCTTCATGGACTCAACGTAGATCGGGCACTTTTCTGAGGCTTCAATAGCAGTAAACATTCAAGGACCCAATAAAAATATCACTACAAATCTGTCAGCCAAGCAAGGACCCAGCTATAAGACATACGGTAATACTTTTTTTTAACTTATTTACGTATATTCCAAGTCTAATTTTGTAAGTGTCTCGTGGGCATTGGAACTACTATGTGGGGATACTACCCATTCCTCCAAATGAAGCATAAAGTTCATTGCCTAGTCAACATTTTTTCTTATTTTCTCTAGACAATCATGTTATAGAATCAGAATCTTTGCACATTTTTTACACTTAAGTGATAAACTGAATGCAGTTACATATTATTCCAGTATGTGATGTGAAAATATAGAGATTGCTTGTGAATTAATCAATGTGTTAAAATAGATTATTAGAATAAAGTTCACTACTTTTAAGTCAAGTATTGACTGACAACTATTCAAAATATTGGTTGCTCATATCTGTGATCAGGTCCAAAAGTATTTTCATTTTTGTCTTCTTCATAGTGGCAATGACTTTATCACAGTTTAGAATGATTAAAATCCAATAGCAAACAAATTCTATAGGGAAGTCTCCAGCTTTATCTCAGCTTGCTCCACTTTTCCGTGCTATTGCCTGGCACTAAGGGAGTAGAATATGCTAGAGGAGTAGCAGAGTATTCCTCTGCTCCATGCATAAAACCATGGAGCTACCCACAAAAGATTATTGGCTAAGAAACCTAAAGTCTGAATGTGAAGATACTACCAATTGGCTTTAAGGGGAAGTCCTACGATTTTCCAATATGCAAATATTTAGATATACAAAAAATGGGAAAGCAAATGCTTTAAAGGTTAGAACTAAATTGTATTTTGCCCAGTAGAGGTTAAATTCCTGTTTCCCTTTATGAACCCCACCACATAACTGCACTTTCTTGCATTTTTACACAGAAATAGAATTACCCTGTATACATATTAGAGTAAAACACAAAGCTCCCATGTTTTAGCACAAAGGTGTACTGGTAAAAGAGTTACCTAGGATCTGAACCTGCATCTTCTACTTCCAAGCACATCATTGTAATCCACAGATGAGGCATTATCCAGGCCTTTCTCCATCCCTATCTTGAAGTTGATCTACTGGACAGCCAAAAAAGAGAGAGATATCAGCTCAGGAGAAAAACAGCAAGTTAATGGGTGTGTGACTCCGTGTGATGGATGCTGCCTTACATGGAAGAGCCCCTGGGTTCTAGCCCGGGGCCTTTGTTGCTTCCCTTATGCTTGTAGTTCAGGACCACAATTACAGATGTTGGAACCAAAGAGGATGAGTCCCTTGGGCTCTCCTCGTGATGTATACACTCCAGACCATCCTGGTCATATGCTCTGTAAATCATCTCTGCCCTCAAATCCTTGTTCTGTAATCTACAGAGTCTGTCCAACCATGTCTACCTGGGCTGTCAGGGCATTTGAGAAGCCAGCTGACAGGCTACTGAATATGACATTGAGGGGCCCATTGTTGAGAATGTGACTACAGTGCAAACTCTGAGAAACAACCTGCAGCAGGAAGTTATTGGCATTGCAAGTACTCTTTCATAGATTTCATAGACATTAGGGCTGGAAGGGACCTCGGGAGATCATCAAGTCCAGCCCCCTGCCCAAAGGGCAGGAAGTCAGCTGGGGTCATAGGATCCCAGCAAGATAAGCATCCAATTTACTCTTGAAGGTGTTCAATGT
>NW_017728950.1:3540191-3553537 GCF_001723895.1 Crocodylus porosus | reverse complement strand
CCAGCCAGGTGCCTATCCAGTCTCCTCTTGAAGATCTCTAGGGAAGGTGAGAGCACCACCTCTCTGGTCACCCTTACAGTGAAGTAGTTCTTCCTAATATCTAACCTAAACCTATCCTCCCTCAGCTTGTGGCCATTGTTCCTGGTGACTCCAAGGTAAGTTCAGGGGTCTCCAGAAACACTTTGGAAACATCTGTTGGGGAACCTCACTCTGCTCAAGAGGATCCAGAGTCTATACTATTGGTCCAGTACAACCAAATTGTTGGCACTTGGGAAGGTAGTAGAAAGTGGGAGTGGGGGCTGCCTATCAGTTTCATAATAAAAGATCCATAAACACCAGGTTGTTATTCAAATGTTTACCACTTGTAGATGAGCACTATCTTACTTTCATAGATAAACATTGTTTGCCCTTGTAGATGAGCGCTCTCTTTCCTAGTAGATAAGCAGTCTTTTTCTCAACTGTTAATAGCCTTTGCCATCTGTGTCCCTAAAGATTGTTTTACTAATTGTTTTCTCTTATGGGTAGTTATCTGAGGTGTTTGTAAATGCCATAAGGTAAAAATAAAAAGGTGGGCTGGAGCACAGAAATACATACTCAGACTCATCAAAATCACTACTGAAGAACAGACATACATCTCAAACAAACTCCAGCTTATGTTAGAGGAAGAGTGACCAATTTCTCTCTAGATATAACAACTGTCTGTATTTCTTCATTCAACTGTCTGTATTTTTTCATTCTGCAAACATTTTGTAGTATTTCAGAACTGTGGGTAACTGCTTTGCCTAGCAATTAGCATTGTATCCAAATGAATTAGCTTTGAAACCAAATAAGACCCTCTCTCTCTGATCTATGGTACTGAGCATGTCTGTTTTAATCCTTCTCTTTAGCTCTCAAACTCTTTGGGTCCATGTAATAAACTAACTAGCCTAACATATACAGGGATGGATCCAGAAGGGGTGTGGCAGTGCAACTGCACCACCCCCCTTTGACAGTACCATATATAAACTTTCAGCACAGGATCTGGCTGAAGCCTTGCTTTCAAGTAGCTCGAGAGAGAGCAGGAGTGAGTACTGCCATTGTAGCTTTTCCTGTCCTTTACCCTGCTGATGAATTCAGCATTGATGGAGAGGGATGGGAAGAGCAAACAGCAGCAGCATTCACCCACTAGTTTTCAGAGTCATAAGAATGTGGTGGCTCCGCCCATACCTAACCATACCCTGTACTGATCACCTGGTAAGCTCAAAGCAAAATGTCCATGTGGAGCTCCACCAAGAGCCCATGCTGACAAGGAAGTGAGCTCAGAGGGTACTGTACTTGCATGGCAGAGCCAAAATGAGGGATGCACCCCCCCATTCTGGGATCCACTGATTGGGGAAAGGAACCACAGAGAGTTATGCCACTGCAGCCAAGAGACTACTATCCATGAAGTTCCAGGAAGGACTCAGCCATCACCTGGCAGTCCCATCCATACCCAATGAAGCATCTTGCTATGACTCCTGTTTGATGTCCACCTGACGAGGTCCCGGGGAAGCTCTTTGAGAAGATTATGAAGGAATACATCTGTGAAGGTCCAGCAGCGGGGATGATGCTCAGGGGCAACCAGCATGGTTTCATTAAGGGCAGGTCCTGTCAGGTCAACCTGATTGCCTTCTACGATCAGGTCACAAAATCACTGGGTGCAGGTGTCACAGTGGATGTAGTCTTTCTGGACTTCAGGAAGACCTTTGACACAGTCTCCCACCCCATTCTCATTAAAAAGCTAGGTGACTGTGGCATTGATGTCTTCACAGTCAGATGGATAACAAATTGGCTGAGGGGGCTGCACTCAGAGAGTGGTGGTAGATGGGTCATATTCGACCTGGAGGGATGTGAGCAGTGAAGTCCCCCAGGGCTCAGTCCTTGGGCCCGCATTGTTCAATGCCTTTATTAGCGACTTGGACAAGGGGATGAAAAGCACCCTGTTTAAATTCATGGATGACACCAAGATTTGGGGTGAGGTGGGCATACTAGAAGGGAGGGATAGGATATAGCTGGACGTGGACAGATTACAGGGGTGGGCAAATGAGAATAGAATGGGATTCAAAACTGACAAGCAGGGTGGATATCACAAGGAGGTGATTTTCCCCCTCTATACAACACTGGTGAGGCCACAGTTGGAGTACTGCTTCTAGTTATGGGCACCGCACTTCAGGAGGGATGTGAACAGCATTGAGACGGTCCAAAGGAGGGCCACTTCCATGATCCTGGGACAGCAGGGCAGGCCCTACGGGGAGAGGCTATGAGACCTTCACAAGAGAAGGCTGAGAGGGGGACCTTGTGGCCATCTCTAAACTTACTAGTGGGGACCAGCAGGGAATGCAAGACATTGATCCCCCGAGCACCTCTTGGAGTAACAAGGAATAATGGCCATAAGTTGTTTGAGAGTAGGTTCAGACTAGACATTAGAAGGCACTACTTCACAGTCGGGGTGGCTAGGATCTGTAACTAACTTCCAAGGGAAGTACTGAGGGCTCCTACCTTGGGGGTCTTTAAGAGAAGGCTTGATGATTACCTAGCTGGGGTCATTTGAGCCCAGTTTTCTCTCCTGCCCAAGGGAGGGGGTCGGACTGGAAGATCTGCAAGGTCCCTTCCAACCCTATATCTATGAATCTATAAGGAAGGTAGGCAGGAGCTGGTTAATGCACTGCTAACTGCTTGCACGGACTGGGCAGGATCACACTACTGGGAGCAGGAGGGTTGCACCTGGGGAAGAGAGTTGGCAGTAGAGTTTGGTGGGATAGAAAGTTTGTTCACACAGAGCAGGAGGTGGGGTACAGCTCAAAGATAAACCTCACCCAAAGTGGCATAACTTTAAGATGCCTGGAGGGCACTTAACGTTAGTTTTCACATTTTAACATATGGGAAATCCAATATTAAAAACTCTTGTATATCCTAAGGGTAACATATAATGACACCCTTTGTCTTCATTTCCAAGCTGTGAGCAGAATCTAGATGCCCTTAGCTGCAACTTGGGATGAGGTGTACAAGTCCTTTGCACACCTGGAAAGACATCTTGGGATAACTTCTGTTTCATGTACTAAATATCAAAAATATTGCTGCAGGAAAAGTCCTGGCTTATATGACTAGGATCAATGCAAGACATTTTCCTCTGCCTGTATAAACAGGTAGTTCTTCTCTACCTGCAATGGGAGCTGGTACCCCCTCCTCTCCCTCTACTTTCCTGTCCAATTAATTTGAGTTTTCCCTGCAGAACTATACATCTCTCAGATTTATTTCAAAAGATTTATTTCAAAAGTCACTTTGATGTCTTTAGAGAATGATTTTTCTGTTATACAAGAGGTGCATTGCTCTCAATTCATTCAATGGGAAATTTTAACCTGTGCCTAGATAACTCCATCTACTGTGGCATCTCTGTCCCCCAACCACATAAGGTAAATACATCTTAGAAGGAATTTTAGTCTTAGCAGACAGGCATCTATGTGGGCAACATGAAGAGCCAGAGCTTATTCCATCAAAATTACATTACTGATTACAGCACTTCCAAGGACGCAAGTTCTAACGCCACTCATCAGCCTCAGGGGGTTGAAGCTACAATGTCTATAGCCCAGCAGAGTGCCTGAGCCACCAAGCTGTGGGGGAGATAAGGCTGTCAGCCAGCACTTTCACCACCCATTATCCTTATGAAGTTGGACCTCTTCAAGAGAAAAAGAATTATGGAGCCACAAGGTGCACAGGCAAAAGTGTAACATGATGGTTTAAAGTGGGGACAAACTTCCATTCTAGTCCCTGCAACAAGGCTGTTTATGCATATTACTCAATGGCACTGCAATGCCAAATATGTTACAGAAACAAATATGTATCTGTAATATATATGGAATCATGCCACTGTAAATGACACTATGTTGGATTACAGTTGCTTAATTACAGTGGTGGCCAAATGGAATTGCCTTAGTTTAAGTGAGAAGCCTGCTATGCCAGTGATCTGAGAATATTATCATGCTGAACTCATCCTTTTTAGCAAACTGGATGTATGGTGAGAGATGACCCAGGAGAAGTATGATTTCATGAAAGCTTTGATAGTGAGACTGACTACCAGTGTCTCATAAGGCAAAATGGGATAAGGACTGGAGAATGTGGCTTACTGCACATATGTGGGCTTTCTTTTTTAGAAAGGAAAGGCAATGAGTTTATGATCTGCTTCTACCAATCCACCAAGCTTTCTTTTCTACTGTTCAAACATACTTCTTCTAGTAAGGGATTATGAGTCATGTCTTTAAAGAAAGAACATGCTGCAGCCAATCTCAACTAACTCCTCTTCCCCTCCATAAAGAACAATTAATTTATTTAATACCATTTTAAATCCTGTCAAATGTGGGGTTTTCCTCATAAAAATTCTCTAAAACTAAAGAGAAAGTGAATAAAGGATGTTAAAATAAAAGCATTTTAAAATACTTTACATTTTAAATTCTTCAACTGTTTTTTCTTTTATCTATCGTTAATCTTTATCTGTAAGAAAATGCTGGAAAGCTTTATAATGGTGATTCTTTACTATGCTATGAAGCAGGGGAAGGTATCTAGGATGACACCCACAAACTTTGTTTAACTGTGTAAACATGTACCTAGACTAGAGTAATAGATCATGGACTCTTTGGGCCCATTTATCCCACTAAGACATGTTCTTTATACCCCTAGCACACCAAGACATTGAAAACAAAATCACCAGAGGAAAATGGCCAGTCATCTAGGGATCCCAATGGCATGTAAGGAATTTTGTTCAAGCATGCTGGAATTATTGAAATATTCCTGGCCAAGTTGGTATGATCTTTATCATGGAGGAACTGCACTGATTTACCTTTATAAATCCTTCTCATAGACTAGAAAGCCCAGGAGAGGGATTATATCTTCTGCAGAGTGCATTTTAGAAGTGGAGAATGGAAAAATTGCACAAAGCAAAGAATGAAAGGCACTCCAAATTTCAGTGCTAACATACTTTTTCTTATGTAACAAATAGACTGAAAGCAACACATTTTCCTTTCTATCCTTGAAACTAGATTCACAAAAGAAAAGTTTCTGTCTAAATACTCCGTGTTACTAAGGACTAGATCTACAGAAGGAGTTCCGCACTGCAACATTTAACTGTCAGACACTTAATCGCCCTGTGGAATACTCAGCCTTGATTTCAACGTCCAAGTTTGCTACCCATTGTCTGGAGAGAAATAGAATATATCCAGACTTTTGTGGTAGAGTGCTCAGTTGTGCTGCTGAGAAAATAAGCCCTGCCCACCTGTTCCACTTCATGCAAGAAGACCCTAGAAATGAGACATTAAGCCTATGCTAGGGGTACCCTACACACTGTGCTCAAGACTTAGGTTTCCAACATGCTTATGATTTCTACCATACTGGTGTTGGTCACAGGGCTCACTGCTTCATTTGTGCTGGCACACACTGAGCAGGAGTTGGTATTTGGGGCTTATTTCCTTAGTGATACCTATAAGCATTTTGCCACATGATGTAACTATATTTTTAGTTGCCTAATAATGGAAGCCACAAAAGCTAGCAATCTGAGCAAGGACCTGCTTAAGCTAGTTAACAGGTAATACCAAGAATTTGGTTGAGTCTAACACTCACTTCTTAAGGGTACTTAGATGCCTTCTTCAAGGCCAAAGAAAGGCACCGCATTCTTAGAATATTTAGCCACAATCCCTCTGGAGCTAAAGGCCTAAATTAGGTCAGCCCTTTCTTACTCTGTCTTATCTGGAAAAAGCACTGAATCCACTCCTCCATATCACAGGAAAATACTTCAGCCACCGAGCTATTAATATTCTGGTACATTAGGCTCAGCGAATAATTATTTCTCCATACAAAGTGAAACAGCTCAGAGAGGAGAGAGACTCTCCCCTTTTAGCTGGGTAGTTTGGATGCTTTTCTGGTATTCTCAAGTCCTTGCTCTACATCAGGCAGAGTGAAGCGTTAGAATGGTTCTTCCATTTCTCAGGACAGTGATATCAATAGACTATTTGATATACTTTCATATGCATGAAGCATGATGGCTATCCCCCAAAATGATTGTCCCCAAAATGCCTTTAGTTTGATGATTTATGGGTGCATCTTCACATTCATTAATGCGCCATAGTTACAGCCCATTAAGTTTAGTACTTGCATAACCAAGTACTAAATCAATGTACAGTAACTAGCACTAGTGTACAGTAGTGCTGGTACACAGATGCTAATTGCTCAGTAGCCTAATACTATTGTACAGTAACTTAGTACAGGTTTTACCCAACACGCTACTGTGCAGTGTTAGTAGGCTACTGCGCACTTAGTGTTTCATGTAGATGCATCCTATATATAGATAAGCTCTGGAAACTCAGATCTGATCAGACCCTGTAGACAAAGATGGGCAGGGGCAGGGGCATTAGTGAAAATCTCACTGGTGCTTAGGAGTGCATCTGGCAATGTCAGGACTTACGTGATTATGTTCATGCCCGCTAAAAGAAATTTATGATATGTCTATACCACATTCCCAACAATGCCTGGGGCATCTGCTCTCCATCATGGTTTGTCCACTCATTCCCAGTTGCTTGACAGCAAGTGCCACAGGCATAGCTGGGGACCTAGTATAGATATACCCTTAGGTGCGAAGGGACTGTAGACACCTGTGGTGTTAAGTAGTAACTGAGTGAGGGTTGTGAGGATCTCAATGGTGCCTAAACAGTGAATGTTGGCACCCGAAAGAACATTACACACTTAAGCACTAACTTCATTGATTCCAGACTTGTGAAAATGGACATAGTATGTTTTTATCTTCCTTTTCATAATTTTGAAATCTCTAAATGGTTTGAATAAGGTGGATCAGGATAGAAGTATACAATTCAAGGACACGGGTGGAAATAGACATCTTTTCACTTATGTCTATTATTGAGATTCTAGTATTACTTTTCACCAACCCTATAATCTTGTGCTTCTCTCTGGTCTGGTCATTGATGGACTTAATAGAAATTGGAGCTAATCCCACTAACATATTGTGCTTCAGTTAAAACAGTATGGGTTTTAGCAAAAAAACTTGATGTGTTCAGTTTAGTAGAATCCTTTTTTTAGTTAAATGTTTATTGCTATTATAGTAAGTGTCCTTCTTCACTCCATCCCCTCTAAAAAATTATATGGAAGATTAGAGTAAGGCATAAATATTTATTAATAATCCATCAGCCTTTTTTTGAGTTTAGGTTTTACCTCACATGTATACTATGCAAGCATATGAGAACAAGGAGCATTACAACACTCTTTACTTGCATAGTTTTGCCATGTATCATGTATCCATGACTCATACTTCAAACCTTGGCTTCATAAAGTTAGAAGCTTCAGTGCACAGTTTGGCAAAGGGCTGGGCTTGAAGGCCTCTTGAGGCCCTTTCCAATTCCATGTTCGTATGATTTTCAGAGGCTACTAAGTGCTAAGGTATCTCCCATTAACAATAGCAGCTGCTCAGAATAACAGAAAATAAAGCTACTTTTTAAGCCAAGTTTAGGCAACCAAATTTTGTACTATAGGGAAAAACTAGCTTCCCTGATCTCTAGTGGGCAATGACCTGGTAGGAATTGGAGAGATCTGGTGGGACTCCTCGCATGACTTGAGCATAGCAGAAGGGACAGAAAAGGTGGAGGGGTAGCTATCTACATGAGAGCGCAGTACATCTCTCTGGAGGCTGACATTGGCTCCAAAGAGAAACAGCTTGAAACCCTCTGGTTCAATGTATGGTGGGGGAGGGTGGGGAAGGGACAGAGGGGAAGCTAGGTGAGAGAGACCTAACTGTGGGCATTTACTACAGGCCACTGAACCACAGGGAAGAGCTGGATCTGGAGTTCTCTTGAGAACTGACAGAGACCGTGCATGGAAGGGACTCGGTTGTCATGGGTGATTTCAATTACCTGGACATAGATTGGGAGGAACACTTGGCTAGTTCAGATTGTTCACACAGTTTCCTGACTGTGATTAAGGAGCTCCTTCTGACCCAGGAAGTGCAAGGGCCAACCAGAGGTAACACTCTCCTAGACCTGGCTTTGTCCAAGTGAGATGATCTGGTGTGGGGCTTGAATGTTGAGGGTAACCTGGGTGACAGAGACAATGAAATTATCAGGTTCACTGTCCACCACAAAGTCAACAAATCAACCAGCAGGATTGAAGTCCTGGACTTCAAGAAAGCTGACTTCAACAGGCTCAGAGCATTAGTAGGGGACATAATGAGGGACCAGGAAGGGAAGGCAAATGGAGTGCATGAAGAGTGGTCGTTGCTCAAGGACATGATCCTCAAAGCACAAAAGAACACCATTCCTGCAAAGAGGAAATGTAGCAAGAGGGCTGGCAAGGCCTCCTGGCTCAATAGCAGGAGGCCTTTTTTCTTTTTTAAAAGGATATTGTGGTCCTTTTAAAAAAGAAAAAAAGAGGTGTATGCACAGTGGAAGATAGGGATGGTTCTCAAGGAGGATTATACTTCAGTGACCAGCATTTGTAGGGAAATGAACAGGAAAGCCAAGGTGACAACTGAGTTTAGGTTAGCCATGGGAGTCAAGGACAATAAGAAGTCATTTTTTAGGTATGTACACAGTAGAAGGGAAACAAATGGAAGTGTGCGACCCTTGCTTAATACCTTGGGGCAGCTCTTAACTGATGTTCAGGAAAAAACTGAACTCCTGAATGCCTACTTTGCTTTCACAGGACCATGGGGAAAGTCAAGCGAGATAAAGCTCATAGGGGACATCCCAGAACTGACAGCCACCCTACTGTGGATGCTGAGTGGGTGCTATACCAACTAGAACAGTTAGACATTTATAAGTCAGCAGGACCAGATGGACTCCATCCAAGAGTGTTGAAGGAGCTGGCTGAGCTCATTAAGGAACCACTGGTAAAACTCTTTCAAAATTTGTGGTGCATCGGGGAAATCCCTGAGGATTGGAAGAGGGCCAACATTGTGCTCATCTTCAAGAAGGGGAAGAGGGAGGACCTGAGCAACTATAGGCCAATCAGCCTAACTTCTATCCCAGGGAAAATCCTGGAAAAGCTCAAAGAATCTATGTGTGATACGCTCGCGGAAGGTAAGATTCTGAACAACAGCCAGCATGGCTTTGTCACAGGTAGGTCTTGTCTTACTAATCTCATTTCCTTCTACAACCAGATCTCTTACCAACTGGTCATGGGAGACAAGGTAGACATTATATACCTAGATTTCCAAAAGGTTTTGATCTGGTATCCCACAAAATCCTTGTGGGAAAACTGGAAGATTGTGGGCTCAGCTGCTCAACAGTTCAGTGGATGGGAAACTGTCTACATAGTAGAACCCAGAGAGTTCTCATGAATGGATCTATGTCATCCTGGGACAAAGTGGCCAGTAGTTTCCCTCAGGGGTCCATGTTTGGACCAATGCTTTTCAACATTTGTATCAATGATGTGGATGGGGGAAAAGCTCACTGGCCAAGTTTTCAGATGACACCAAGTTATGGGGCAGTGTGGCCACACCAGAAAATAGGTTGCAGATACAAGCAGACCTGGATAGGCTGGAGAGTTGGGCAGACTAGAACCAGATGAAGTTTAATACTTCCAAGTGTAAGCTGCTCCATCTGGGGGCAAATAACCCTCAACATACATACAGGTTCAGAGGTGACAGCCTGATAGGCACCATGGTCAAAAGGGACCTAGGGTAATGACTGACTATCTAATGAACATGAGCCATCAGTGTGACACAGTGGCCAGCAGGGCAAATAATACGCTGGCATGCATCTTGTGTAAAACTAAGGAAGTGAAACTCCCACTGTACCCAGCACTGGTGAGACCGCAGTTGGAGAACTGCATCCAGTTCTGGGTGCCACTCTTCAGTAAAGACATGGAAAACTTGAGAGGGTCCAGAGAAGAGCCACCCATATGATCAGGGACCTGCAAGGCAAGCCATACAAAGAGAGGCTGAGGGACCTGGGCCTCTTTAGCTTAAAGAAGAGAAGGTTGAAAGGGGACTTGATAGTGGCTTCCTGCTATATCAGAGGAGTGTATCAGGAGCTTAGTGAACAACTGTTCTTTAGGGAACCCCTGGGGAAGACAGGACCAATGGGTATAAACTCCTGGAAGGCTGCTTCAGGCTTAATACCAGGAAAAACTCCTTCACAGTCTGGATGTCCAGACTGTGGAATAAATTCCCTCCAGAGGTGGTGCAGTCACCTACACTGGAGGTTTTTAAGAGCAGACCTGGACAGTTATCTTGCTGGGGTAACTTGACCCAAGTTGTCTTCCTGCCTAGAGCAGGGGGGCTGAACTCAATGATCTGTGAGGTCCCTTCCAGCCCCTAACAATCTATGGATCTATGAACTTCTTATTAGAAACCTTTACTTAAGATACATAAAACAATACTTGTAGCAAAATGTCTAGCTCCTATATCTGCAACTAAAGATCTGCATTTGTTTACTTTACAGACTGTAATCTAACAACTGTCAGGTGTTAAACCTGTTAAAATGTTTGCTGGGAATTGTTTTAAATAAGGCACAATACTATCTGAGGTTATGTACAGACATTCAAAAAACTCAAGGTGGAATAGATCTAAATTACCCTTTTTTTTCTGTAAATAGCACAGTTTAGTTCAGTAATGAACAGAACTTTGTTGGTGGTTGGGGGTGGGGGGAGGAAGGGAATGATCTTAGGTCAGGTTCTGCCATTTTTAAACCAGTCTACAGATGTTGAACTTTAGTTCTGTTACAAGTATAGATCGGTTTCTTATCACTTTTACCAGTAAAAGGTATTGCCTGCACCTGGCCCTAGCTATCTAAAGGCCCTATCCTAATTTTGTTGAATAATGGAGGAGGAAATAAAACACACACCTATGGATTACTTGACCAGTTTGTGGGCAATTATTCTCTGTATCCTTCTGGAAAGAAAGCACTTCAGAAACCTATTTCTGTTAGTTCATTTGGTTTTGCTTATGTGGACATTAATATACGTAAAAGTGAAAATATAAAAAACGCACAAATTATGTCAATAGATGCATATCCAAAGTTTAGGGCAGACAGTCTAAGAAGGCACAAAAGGCTACCTGAGGATTCAATCTAAAGGAGAACTTTAAGTATATAAAAAGGTTAAGCGGTCATCATTGGAACGTTTTAATAATAGACATTCATTGCATCATTTTTAGGCTCAGTGACCTTTCACAAGTTCTATCTCAAATCATTTATGAAGTGTTTGGTATGATCTCCAGAGATTTATTGGGGTTTTTGTTTTTGTCTTTTAAATAGCTTCTGCAGCCTAAAGCTGAATGATTCTACAAGGCTAGTTGCATTCTCTTGTCTAATGTAATGGGCCTTGAAATTAAAACATACATACATTTTATAGTATAATAAACCATTCAGTATCCAGATATTAACACTCACAGTTTAAAACTTTTTCATGCAAAAAATTTGTTGGAAAAGATTTCCCTGTATTGTTTGTTCAGAAATTGAATGTTTATAAAATGTTATGAGCCTGTTAAATTCTTTGGCTTAGCCTTTAGGAAGTATTAGTTAAATAATTCCTAACAGGTATAAATGTAAGATTTTATCACATTTTAATAAGCTGCACATACATTTCTTTTCAATAAATGCATTTCAAGATCCGTATGTTTAGCAGGCAACCACTCTGACACCTTACTGATCTTGTATTGTTCATTCCAGAGTGTTATCTACCTGGACAAAAGACAGAATTTCTTTATGCAATCACTCAATAAGACAGAGGGCTTGGAGATGGACAATATGTAGATAAATAAGAGGTTAGGCTACAAAATAGCAACCTACCTGAACAACTGATAGATATTTTGGATATGGAAACAGTTATAATAGGGTCAGTTGTCAATGGGACTTATGCTAATTATTTTTGAAAAATTGGATTGTTTTCTTATGGCATTTTATGAGAAAAGTCAACAAAAGGTTTATAATCTAAATGGAAAAAAACATGGAGTTATATTAAAACAGTGGATTTTTTGGTGCCCCATTTATTTTCTCATTATAAGGAAATAAATAAGAATTCTAATTGTGTTTTGATGTTGGTAAAATAGTGCAACCACTGTCATATCGAGTGATCGTTTGTAAATTCATTCTTTCCTTTCTCCTTTTTTTTTTAAAGATGTTTAACAGGCGCGGGAATAACTTTGTTTAGTGGGAGATAAATGATTTTCTTAGCTGAGCTCATATTGTTGCTTTTCAGTATTTGTTTTCAGTTTTAGTCTTTCTTAGATTCCGTCTAGCAGTACTCCAACTTCTCAAAAAATTGGTTTCAAAGATTGTCAAATTACCATGATTAGGTCTCTGGCATTCTTAGACCATTTATCTTCTAGTTCTGATCACTTTACCTGCACTCCACCTAATAATTCTTGTTTCAAACCTGAACCAAGAATACTTCTCATACCCAAAATTTACCCAACAAATTTGCTTTAAAAATTGTGGATGCAAGGAAAGCTGGATATGAAATAGATTTCCCTAATAATAGCCTTAAACATTTGGGTGAGGCTTCTGTTGAAATTATCAATTTGAGCACGTGGATAGCATACTTGTTATGCCAACTAGATATCAGATGTCCCCAAAACGTCATCACATAAATAGCACTTTGTTCCTAAATCTTGTCTGAAGATCATTCCAGCTGAAACATTATCAGTTTCTGCAAGTCATGAAAAAGCATTAGTTGTTAACACAACATAATCCTTATGGTGTCAGAAAAAGTGGTTTCTAAATAGCAAATTACTCTGTTTAAGCCATCAGAACAAGAACCTTAAGGAGAGGAGAACAGTGTTTGGATTAGCTTTAAAAGATAAGAAGTGAAGGGCTCTGTGTTTGTGTGTATACATCATGTTCACACAAACCTGCAAAGCAAGGGTCAAAATCAGAAGACTTTCTTCAGGTTTTAGTACACATATTTCCTTTTCAATATAAATATGTGGCAGAGCACCAGTGGGGGTTTTCACCACTTAAGGGCTGCTACAGGCTACTAGGGAGCCTGCTTTGTGAACAGCTGGGAAACCTCCCTCCCTTAGGAACCATTTAAAGGGGGAAGGAGGGTAGCAGAGCACCTTTGGTGCCTGACGCTTTAAGGAAGAGAGCAGACAGGTGCAGGCCACCCCTGTGGAGGCAGCCATTTTAATATCCTGCCTCTCAGGGCTGAGGCAGCAACACCACCTGGCTGCCCTGCTGCTCAAGGAACATCTTGGAGGTAAGGGCAAGAACTAGAGTAAAAGGCAGTCCAGGGGAGAGAGACTTAACGGTGGGAGTCTACTATAGACCTCCCAACCAGGGAGAAGAGCTCGACCAGGAATTCTTAGGTCAGCTCACAGAGGCAGTGAGGGCTAA
>NW_017728950.1:3119319-3123081 GCF_001723895.1 Crocodylus porosus | reverse complement strand
TGGAGTACTGTGTCCAGCTCTGGGCACCGCACTTCAAGAGGGATGTGGACAGCATGGAGAGGGTCCAGAGGAGGGCCACTCGTATGATCAGGGGGCAGCAGGGCAGGCCCTATGAGGACAGGCTATGGGACCTGAACCTGTTCAGCCTCCATAAGAGAAGGCTGAGGGGGGATATATTGGAGTGTTACAAACTAGTCAGAGGGGACCAGCAGGCATTAGGGGAGTCCCTGTCCCCCCGAGCACTACCAGGAGAGACTAGAAATAACAGTCGCAAGCTGGCAGAGGGTAAATTCAGATTAGACATCAGGAGGTGCTATTTCACTGTCAGGGTGGCTAGGATCTGGAACCAACTTCCAAGCAAAATGGTGCTGGCCCCTAACCCGGGGGTCTTTAAGACAAGGTTGACAATCACCTTGCTGGGGTCGTTTGACCCCAGTACTCTTTCCTTCCATGGCAGGGGGTCAAACTTGATGATTTTCTCAGGTCCTTTCCGACCCTACTAACTATGAAACTATGAAATGACATGTTTCAAGGCATAGGGAAACTGTCAACTGAGTACAAGATAGAATTAAGAGAACCAAATACTCCCACTATACATACACCAAGAAATGTTCCACCTTGTACTAAAGGAGAAACTGAAAAGGGAATTAGATACATTGGTGAACGTGGTCATAATAGAAAAAGTAGAGGAACCAACTGCTTGGGTTCATTCACTGGTTGTACTAGAAAAAAAAGGTGGATCCTTGAGATTGTGTCTGGATCAGAATCATATGAACAGGTATATTAAAAGGGAGCATTTTCCCATTCCCACTAGGGAAGAAGTTTTTAGCAACATGGCAGAAGCTATATACTTCTCCACTTTGGATGCCTGTTCTGGATTTTGTCAAGTTCCCTAGAAAAGAAGAACACTAGATTATGTACCTTCAATACACCCTTCACAAGGTATTGTGTTCATAGATTTCCTTTTGGACTGTGGTCTGCATCTGAAGAGTTTCAAAGAAAGGCGCAACACATTTTTTAAGCTCTTGAAGGAACTATGGTTTATATTGATGATGTATTATTTTAGGGAAATAATACATCATATTTACATTCCATATCATCTCTACTACAGAAGAACATAACTTGAGGCTAAGAAAGGCACTAGAAAGAGCCGGCAGAGCAGGTTTGAAACTGAACAAACAAAAATGCAAAGAGTCAAAGAAATAACCTATCTGGGATAAGTGTTCTCTGAGAAAAGGGTGCAAATCAAGCCTACAAGGGTTAAAGCCATTAAAAATATGCCATCCCCTATGGATAAGGAAGGAGTACAAAGATTACTGGGAATGATCAGTTATGCAGAGAAATATCTACCTAACTTAGCAGAGCAGACCAAACACCTTAGATTATTCCTACAAAAGAATGTTCAGTGGATATAGGAACATGAAGATCAAGCTGATTTTAGAAACTTTAAGGAAAAAATACAAGCAATCTGGCAAAGTTTTCTGACAACACCAAGCTATGGGGGAGCGCTGTCACACTCGATAACAGGCTGGGAATACAGGCCAACCAGGATAGGCTCTTGAAGTGGGCAGACCTGACCGTGATGTCATTTAATGCAGATGTAAAGTGCTCCATCTGGGGAGAAATAACCCACAACACACCTACAGGCTCAGCAGTGCTCTGCTTGCCAGCAGCACAACTGAACGAGACCTGGATGTCACGACTGACAACAAAATGAACATTAGCCACAAATGCGATGCCATAGCTGGCAGAGCTAACCAAACACTAGCATGCATCTACCAAGGTATTTCAAGCAAGGCAAAGGATGTCATCCTCCCTCTTTAGTCAGTCTTGGTGAGACCACAACTGGAGTACTGCCTCCGGTTCTGGTGCTGCACTTTAAGAAGGATGTGGAGAAGCTCAAGAGAGTCCAGAGGAGGGCAACATGTGATTAGAGGCCTGGAGACAAGGACATATGAGGAGAGGCTGAGGGACTTGGGATTGTTCAGCATGGAGAAGAGAAGATTCAGGGCTATAGCAAACATTTCCCAGGCACCACACATTAATGTTGACTTAATGTTAACATTAAGTCAATATTAATGTGCAGTGACTGGGAAAAGTTGGCAGGAACTCATGCTTTTATTCTTTAATGAGCAAGTAGACTTACTCCCTTGACTATAACAGTGACATTAATGGAGTTCACATGTCTCCTATCCTTTTAGGAGGACTTCTGTTCCTCTACTATTATAGTATAACAAGTAGGCGTCCCCGGGCCGGTCTAAACATAGGCCAACCCACTTTTCATAGGGCCAGCCATCTGCCTTCTCTTCTGCCATGCCTTGATATTACTAATTATCCAATGTTAATCAGGCAGGAGGCTGCCCATTTATCTGCCCTGATGGTAAGGCCTGTGTATACCAACTCCAACCTTCCCTTATTGTATTCCACGCCTCAGATGTTTCCTCTAACTAGCTAGCACTGGGACCCGAGCCCTGGAGTCTCACATGGGACTCTCACTCCCCACCAGAGCTTGTGGTTCCAGTGCCCTCACCCTGGCTTCTCTCTTTACACACACACACAGGACCCCAGGCCCCATATACTGGGATCCAGCCCGCGCACACTCTCGGGGCTCCAACTCCACACTCTTGGGATCAGGGCTCCGAACTCTGTCCCCAAGCCCTCCCTGGGCTATCCCCTTATTCCTAGCCCTAGGAGCTTCCTTCATAGCACCCCAAGGCTCAGTCCTCCCCCTCCCCCCCCGAGGTTCACACTGGCTTCTATATGTAGCCTCCACTGCAGAGTCTGGGCACTGCCTCAGGTCCCTCCACCAACTTGGTCCCTGCCTCAGTACTCTCAGTAAGTCTGGAACCCCCCTGCTTGATCCCACCCACCAGAGATGTGGGGCTGGTGTTAGGAGGCACCCCATACTCACCTTTCATTGGGGCAGTAACTGACCTGGCATTTCTAGGGGACTGTCCTGCCACAGACAGTCCCAACAGGCCACCTGTCCTCAGCAGGATGCAGTTTTCTGTCATGCCCAGGACCATTGGACCTCCTCCCCCATAGACTCTTACCTCCAAGATGTTGCTCTGAGTCGCAGCCCAGCTGGGTGATATTCTCCTCGGCTGCTGGACTGCTGCCTATTTGCAGTTCAGGGCTCAACTTCTATAGAGAACAGCTGAGCCCCGCTCCCAATCTGGCTACTCTGCCTAATTGGCATTGCAGGCAGCTGCAAGCTGCTTAGCTGCCACTCAAGCCCCTCTTTGTTGGACATTTGGATTGAACAAAATAACTGTTTAAAATCTAAGCGGCTTCAAGATGAAGATAAAGTATGGTTTGGTGAGAATGAAAGGTAGAAGTTGATTTCTAATGGGAAAGTGAAAGGCTCTGAGTATCCATCAAGGTGTCCTTTACTAATTGACAGTTTTTAGGGCATGTCCTTAATGATGCACCTGGAGGAAAGGACTTAATCTTTGTTTGCCTTGATATTTCCACTTCGCATACACTTGGAAATCTTGAGAGGTGGAACAGTGTGACTAAGATGGAACAGCCTGTCATCAGAGGTGGTTCAAGCACCTACATTGAACACCTTCAAGAGCAAATTGGATGCTTATCTTGCTAGAATCCTATGACCTCATTGATCTCATTGACTTCTTCCTTGTAAAGAGAGAATTGACTCCCATGACACTAGCCCAGTAGACTAGTGGGAACCAGGCAATCCAGGTTTTATTCCCAGCTCTGCCACTCTTAGCAAATTGCTTAGATCTATTTATGTCTCAGTTT
>NW_017728950.1:3097228-3119219 GCF_001723895.1 Crocodylus porosus | reverse complement strand
CACCTTCAAGAGCAAATTGGATGCTTATCTTGCTAGAATCCTATGACCCCAGCTGACTTCCTGCCCTTTGGGCAGGGGGCTGGACTCAATCTTCCGAGGTCCCTTCCAGCCCTAATGTCTATGAAATCTATGAAATAAGTACAGACGGTCAAACAGCCTAAGCCTAAGTCAATTCAAACTTCTCAGGTTTGTCTAAGCTGTGTAGACTGACCTGTTAAGCAAGTGAACAGACATTCACTTTTTTTATTCCAGAAATGCAGCCACATGCCTGCGGTGGCCCAGGCCAGAAGCTGGAGGGTACTAGAACATGCCTCCGAGCTCAGCTGGAGCAGACTGTGTTGTTCTCAAAAGACCAAGGAGGTCATCTTATAGAATGATAACACTTGTTTATTCAGAGAGCTATACTCTGCCTACTGTTCTGCTGTTCCCTCCTAGGCAAATGTAACAACTTATACATAACGCTCTTAAAGGTACCCACACATCTCCCTACTTTTCATGTAACATATCCCCATACAATACTAACATTGGCAGTTTAGCTCAACCCGTAGTTAAAGCACACTTTAACAGGTCTCTATTAGTCTGTGTGGGCTTTTAGCTCTAAGTGATCATCTGTTTCTCTGCATTCTCAATCCTTACTGATTCAGTGCTTGCTTGGTTTCCTTGTTCAGATGTCTCTACTTCTGTATCATTTTCAGTATCCTCTCTCATTTCTTATTGCTTTGATATTAGCCTGTTTCATAGATTTCATAGTTTTAATAGACATTAGGACTGGAAGGGACCTTAAAGATCAAGTCCAGCCCCCTGTCTCAGAGGCAGGAGGTCAGCTAGGGTCAAAGGATCCCAGCAAGTTAAGCGTCAAAACATTTCTTGAATAAGTCCAGAGTAGATGCCTGCACCAATTCTGGAGGGAGTCTATTCGAGGCCTTGGGGGCTTGGACAGTAAAGAAGTTTTTCCTTATATCCAGGTCTTGGAGGAGTTTATGACCGTTGGTCCTTGTTATCCCTCAGGATGCTCTGGTGAAGAGATGTTCCTCAGATCCTAATGCACCCCTTAGGCACCCACCAGGTCACCCTTGAGCGTGCGCTTTTCCAGGATGAAGAGTCCCATGGCTCTCAGCATCTCTTCATAAGGCCTATTCCCTTGCCCTCTGATCATGCGTGTGGCTCTCCTCTGGACTCTCTCAAGCTTCTCCACATCCTTCTTGAATTGTGGAGCCCAAAATTGGATGCAGTACTCCAGCTGTGGCCTCACCAAGGCCGAGTACTGTGGGAGGATGACATCCTGAGATTTACTTGAGAAGCATCAATGGATGCAAGCCAGAGTTTTGTTTGCTTTACCAGCTGCAACATTGCATTGGTGGCTCATGTTCATCTTGTGGTCAGTCATGACCCCCAAGTCTCTTTCAGCCATGGTGCTAGCAAGTGTAGCACTGCAAAGCCTATAAATGTGCTGCCCACTCCCCCACCCCCAAGGTGGAGTACGTCGCATTTTTTGGTATTGAATGTCATCAGGTTTATATCCACCCACTTTCTAAGATTATCCAAGTCAGCTTGGATCACTAGCTTATCCTCAGGTAAGCTATGCCCCAAAGTTTAGTGGCATTGGTGAACTTGGCCAGTGTGCTTCTGACCAATGTCCAAATTGTTTATAAAGATGTTAAAAAGAACAGGTCCAAGGACAGAGCCTTGAGGGACACCGCTGGTCATGGAGCACCATAAGGATTCACTTCCTTTGATTACTACTCTCTGGGTCCAACCTCGGAGCCAATTTCCCAACCATTGGACTGTGGTATAGCTGAAGCAACAGTTGGCCAATTTTTCCATGAGGAGATCATAAGACACCAAATCAAAGGCTTTTTTAAAGTCCAGATATATGATGTCAATTTCTCCTCCCTTGTCCAGGTATTATGTCACCTGGTCATAGGAGGAGATGTGATTGGTCAGACAAGACCTACCCATGACAAACCCATGCTGGCTGTTCCTCAGGATGTTGCCATCAGTCAGCTTATCAAGAAGGGTCTCTTTGATAATTTTCTCCAGAATCTTATGAGGGATTGAGGTCAAGCTGATTGGCCTGTAATTCCCAGGATATACTTTCTGCCCTTTTTTGAAGACGGGTACCCCATTGGCCCTCTTCCAGTCTTCAGGTACCTCACCTGAGTGCCATGAGTTTTCAAATATTTTTGCCAATTGTTGGGCTATGATATGTGCCAGCTCCTTGAATACTCTAGGGTATAATTTGTCAGGACCGGTTGACTTGAAGGTGTCCAGCCTCTCAAGGTGTTCCTTTACAAGGTCTACACAAATGCTGGGTATAAATATGCCCTCACCCTGGCTGTCCCACATCATGCTAGGCAGGGCAGTCCCTTTGGGCTGATGAAAGATTGATGTGAAGTACCCATTAAGCAGGTTGCCTTTTTCCTGGGTGTCAGTTATCAGTTGTCCCATTTGGTTCAGGAGGGGTCCAATGTTACCCTTGCTTTTTTTTTCCCCAACTCCCTACATATCTGAAAAAGGACTTTTTATTATCCTTGATATGTGAATCCAGATGAGTTCAGTTGCAGCCTTGGCTTTCCTGGTTCGCTCCCTGCAGCTATGGACCAGTGCTGAGTACTCCTCCTTGGTGGTAATCCCAACCTTCCATCCTTTATAGTCTCTCTTTTGAGGCATAGGAGGTCCTCTGGTTCCTGCTGAGCCAAGAGGGGTGCTGTGCCCTTTTGCTACCCTTCTTCTGAGATGGGATGGACATCCCATGTACTGTCAGTATCACTCCCTTGAAGAGCAACAACTCCTCTTGGACTCCTCTTCCTGTCAAGTCATGGTCCCTTAGGGCCTCAACAATGAGCTTCCTGAGCTTATCAAAGTCAGCTTTCCTAAAATTGAGGACTTCTGCATTGCTGACTGACTTGCCAGCTTTGCAATGGATAGTAAAGGTGATCAGCTCATAGTCACTATCACCCAGCTTTCCATTGATTCTTAGGTCACTGACTATATCATCCCCTTTGGCCAGTACCAGGTCCAGCAATGCTTTACCTCTTGTCAGCCCACAGAATTCTTGAGTCAGGTAGAGCTCATCCACACGTGAGCAAGCTTTGCAACCTATCAGATTTGGCTGAGGTCTCTTCCCATGAGATGTCTGGGTAGTTAAAGTCTCCCATGACAACCATGTGAAGCCTCAGCCAGTTCCCTGGTGACTTCCTGGTTTAGCTCTTGTTTCTGGTTAGGAGGTCTGTAGTAGACTCCTACCATGATGTCCTCTGTGCCACATTCCCCACGTATTTTAACCCAGAGGGACTCCATTCATCCTCCCTGGATGCCAATGTCAATTTGCAGGGATGTGTAGCTTTCCTTGACACAGAGAGCTACACCCCCACCCCTTTTAGCTCCATGATCTCCCCTGTACAGGGTATAGTCATCTATACTTGTGGCCCAGTCATGGGTGGAGTCCTACCAGGTCTCTGTTATCCCTATGAGATTGTAGTCTTCCTTGTTTAGCGGGAAGACCGGTTCCTCCTGTTTGTTCCCCAAGCTCCTGGCATTGGTGTACAGACACTTAAGTGTCCCACTGGAAGCCCTAGGCTTCCTTGCGTCGTTCCAGGGCTGGGCTAGGTGTGGATTCCCTTGGGTGCCCTAACCTGCTGGTTATGCAGGAGTTGCCTAGTGGGCTTGCACTGGTGGTTATCCACCCATCCCCTGGCAGGCTTAGTTTAAAGCCTGGTCAAGCAGGTCAGCCATTCTGGCTGAGAAAAGCCTCCTCCTCAGAGGAGTGAGGTGGAGACCATCACTTCCCAGAAGACCACTGCCTCTCTCAAAGAGTGGACTGTGATCGTGGAAGCTGAAGCCTTCACGATGACACCAGCACCGCAGTCTTTGGTTGACTACCTCAATCTGTCTCTCCCCCCTCAGCCCTTGACAACCAGAAGGAGCGAGGAAAAAGCCACCTGCACCCCCAACCCCATAAGCCCTGCTCCCAGAGCCCTGTACTCTCTCATGACCCAGCTGGGATTGCTCTGAGCCATGTCATTCATGAAGCTTTCCTTGGTTTCCTTTGCTGAATCTTGTGATGCTGCTTCTTTTCTCCCCTTTACAAGCTGGAAGTGTCATAATGGTTAATGCTGTGTTATGGCAAGGGTTGAAATACCAGTCCCTCATTTCTAATTATGAACTTCAAAATCTGGTAGATTGGACAGGTTGGATAAGTTAAAGAAATATTGGTTCTATCAACTGTCACAAAGCAACTGGGGAGCCCCTTCTACACCAAGCCATTTGCAAAGCCAAATCATTTCTTGAGGATGGGCAAGCCTACAAGTATGCAACAAAAGTATTTCCTTAATAATATTTCACACCTATATCACAACCCCAACAACTGTTCTGTACATATCAGATTGGTCACTGACAGCTGGTACCAGGCTGGAGTAAGAACTTTAGCTGCTACTGTTCACATACGTCTTAACACAGAAGGAAGCAAGTCTGGGCTATTTCCATTCTGAAAAAAAATACTGATCATCCCAGATTTCCCACACAATCTTTTTTACCAGTCATACTTGCCTTATGAACCAAGAAATGGCACTGCAGTGAGTGATGTTGTTCCAAGAAAAATCCCTCCAAAGGTATTGCTCAGTCTCATTCTCCTCTTTTTTTTTTTTTTTTAAATCTTAGTCACTATTCTCATTCTTCTCCCGGTACAGTCCTTTCTTTTCTCATTTGTGTCTTTGTAACAAGGTATTTATGACAATTTGTGGATTCATTAAAATCTGACAGGGCTGTACCATAAGCATTTCTACTATGGCCCTAAACTTGCATCCTCTAGGATGTCATGACAGCCATCCCCCTTCTGATGCAGTGTAAGAGAGAAGTAACATTGCTTTTTCTACCAAAACCACAATCAAGATCATTTGATAATGCAGCAGCTGGCTTGCAAAATTTTAGCTACCTGGCAATGACATCTGCAAAAGTCACTAAAGATTGCATTTATTAACTTCCCAAGCCCCAAGCACTGTTCCATCCATAATGGCCTGTTAACAATTTGAAAATGATGTTGGCTGTTCAAAAAGATATAGATCATGGGGGTTTTAGTTACAGAATTAGAGATATCTGGACAGTTTTCATTAGGTAGTCCCTAATGCATGGTGCCTAGCAATAGCTTAAAAGGAAAACAGGATATTCATTGGATATGTTAAGAGGACCATTTGAAAGAAATTCATAATGCAGCTGACAGCCATTCATAGCAAAGTAAAAGTCAACTGTTAGTATGGACATGGCTGAGGCATGTCTACTACTATGCAGGGGTTACCATTCAATATCTCACTGCAATGTAGCTCCTCTTCCTGTGTTGTCAGCAGTCTTTCAGGCCCCCTTCATCCTAGCTAAGATATGCCAACAACTATGATTGTGTCAGCAGAGTCAGTCTTTCACACACTACTCATTGTACTGCTTTTGAAGAGTGGTGCCACCTGCTGATAGTCTTGATATAGTTAACCAGTATCAGAGACTAAGCCAGGGTAAACCAGCACCTTAGATCCTAACTGGTTCAAAGCATCATAAGCCATCATAGGCCTACTTTGTCAGACATCTGATGAAATAGGCTGCTGCCTATGATAGCTTGTGTCTCTCTGATCCAGTTAGTCTCTAAAGTGCCACTCAACCCTGCCTTTGTCTCTGATACTGATTAACTATATCAAGAGTACCAGCATGTGGCAGTACCATCAGTCTTCAAATGCAGTTCAGTGGGGAGTGTGTGGAAGCCTGACTCTGCTGACTTGCACATACTTGCTGGCATATCTCAGCTAGGATGAAGGGAGCCTGAAAAAGGCTGAGCCATCCTACTTTGCCATGAAGGAAGTTATAGGGGTATGTAAATGTACATGACCTTTAATTCAGGGTGGAATGCAAGGTGCCAGACTAAGCCTTTATCTTTCTGTACCTCTTTCCTAATCCACAAAACAGGGATGAGGATGTATGTTCCTAAGTTTCAGCGGTGCTGTGAAGTTTGTAAATGCTTTACAATCTGTGAACAGAATTTGTTACAAACTTGTAATTAAGAAATATGCTATTAATCAATATGTAAATTATTTTCTAACATTGAATTAAGCTTTGCCTTTATTTAATTTCCCATGTCTCATAGGCATCATCACCGAGAGATTTTTGAGCTTTGGGGAAAAACACTTCAGCTGATTCCCCCCTCCCCCCTTCCAAGATCAAGTAGTTCTCTAAGGACAAAAAACTGCAGTCAAGCACCAGCTTGTTTCATTTCGAAAATGAATATTTTTTTATTGAAATACTGTGATGTTTTTTCTTATCTAGTCATAAGATGCAGCATGGACATTATATGTATTTTTGTGCTATCATTAGTAGATATTGCTCAAAATATATATTTAGCCAGTATTAGACTTTTATACTTGCACACATTCTTATTAGAATAAATGTTTGTGTGTTGGTAAATCATGGTGTTGCTCTTTTCCATTGTCAGTTCCATGTTTATAAAAGAACGTATTATATTGTCAATACATTTCCATGGGAATTCTATTTATAGACCGGACAGTTGTGTCTGGTATAGGAAATGAATGTGAATTTGACAGAAATTATACACCTGCAAGGACCTCAGGAAATAATCTAATCCAACATCCTTCACTGAGTCAGATTTAAATATATTTGTCTTTAAATTTACTACTTTTATATTTAAGGTTCATGACCAGAGACTCTTCTTTCTAAGATGGAAAATCTGTCAATGAAGGCAATGTATGTTGTCAGAAAAGGTGTGTATGTGGTTAAGTAAGAATAAGCTACTTTGCACTAAATCTTATACACAGCATAGTTGCCATTTTACTGAACATTTACCCCAGAGGAACTGCATATCTCTTTCCAGATTAATCTTGTTTAACATATTTAATTAATTAGTGTGTAATGTTTACACCACAGGCACTACTTATTGTTACCAAAATGAAAATTTGAGCAAGGAAACAGAATATTATAGAAAAAGAGGGGGAAAAACCTTCTTCCAATATAACTGTACTAAAAACATTAAAATCAAACTGTAGAAAAAGAATAACCTCCTCCTTGTTCTTAATATATTGAAACTCATCAATACCTCTACCATACTTCAGAGTTATATTATTTATAAAAATGCATTTTAGCCCTTGGAGGATAAATCCATATATTTTTGATATATTGGGTGCAACCAGACAAGGGCGAAAGTGCGGTATGCAGTGCCACAGATCTGTGGCACCACACACTGCGCACACAGCATATGCAGCTGTTTCCCATGCTAGTTTGCAACATGGAGGGGCAGGCTGACACTGGGAGATCCCTGTGTCAGAAAACACATACCTTAAAAAAGTGGGGCAGCACGCATGGCAACAGCGTGCTGCCAGAAAAGAGAGTCTGGTCAGCCGGAGCCACGTTCCAGCTGCCAGCTAAGCTCCATACTGCTGGATTACTGCTCCTGCAGCCTCCGGAGGCCCTCAGTACCCCAGGTAAGGCTACTAGGGCCAACCCAGGTGCTGGCCCCAGCCTTCCCTACCCTACCCAGAGTGTGTGCACACTGGCATTTCTCAGGGACAAGCAGCAGTGGTACATACTGCGCTGCTGCTGTTTGTCCTTGATGAACTGTATGTTCCCACTTGTGGGGACATGCCCATTATATCTATTTTAGGAATTCTAAGTCACCTGTCATTGTGATATCTAATTACTCCATGTATTCATCATAACCTAGAGTCATTTAATTTCATCCCTATACCTCCCTCTAAATTCACTCTTCCCCTCTTACGGTCTCTTCCATCCTTTCTTTCCATGAATCTGTTATTCTCATGAACCCTGCTATCCAAGCCCTGGTCTGAGCATGTTTAGGTCATGATGCAAGGATCTCTCTCCTTCAGAACTGCCTTTTTTCAACAACTACAATGAGGGAATTTACAAAGTTTCCCCATGATAACATCTAGTAATGTGACAATTATCATTTTTCCAGTGATTTGGTAAAGGAAAATGAGGATGAAAAGAAAGTGCTAATTTGTTGGGATGCTGGTGTTAACTCTAAACAGATTATATTAAGGATTTAGGGTCTTTATAGTTAAAATAACCAGGTAAACTTAACTTGCCAT
Source organism: Crocodylus porosus (assembly GCF_001723895.1). Classification (NCBI taxonomy): domain Eukaryota; kingdom Metazoa; phylum Chordata; order Crocodylia; family Crocodylidae; genus Crocodylus; species Crocodylus porosus. Next base: position 3,111,123 of record NW_017728950.1, on the reverse strand, counting down.
AATTTTACCTGTAAGATGAAATATTTTCCTGTCTTTGCAAATGCACTATTAAGAAAAATTTAGGTTATGCCCTAACATCATTGCAGGTATTGAGCTACATTTTTGCCAAGTACTCAAAAGTAATAGGAAAAGGAACCAGTTACTGCAGTCCATTTTTGCTCACTATTCATAGCCTCCAGACTAAATTGTTGTTCCCCAGAAAGTAGCAAATATGCTACATTCATTAGGAAGCATTAGCTATAAGCAGCCGAGACCAACTAGCAAAGATATTGCCCATTATTCCTCCCCTTGACCTTACACCTTTCCTCAAGAGATTTCTTTGCATAATGGTAAGATTGTTCTTCATTTTGTTCAACAGCAATTTCCAAATGGAGCACCAAAACCAGAAAGGGAGGCTTTGTGACAGCTCACAATATAACTAATCAAACAAAAACCATCAACCTAGCCACAGAAAGACAAGTAACAAACACCTATCTCATCTATTTCTTATTAGTGCTCTGATTGTGTTTTAAAAGGTCATAAACATGACTTTTCCCTTACTGTAAGTACAATGGTTTTTTTGATGGGATTGGCTCGAGTAATGCATTGTTATTTTTAAGCAGATGAAAAAAGGACAAGATAATGGCAGGTACGTGATATGCAGAGCTCAGTTTGTAAATTTGTAAGTATGACACCATGCAACCTGAGGGTAAAAATAGTTTAAAAGCAGGATTGCTGTCTACGGGTTTCATTCTGTTGAGAGGAGGACAAGTGACTTTAGGATGAAAATGCAAGGTCAGAAGTTGGGACAAAAGAATATTTAGAACAAACTATCCCAAAAGTTTAAGAAAGGAGGAGTAAGCAAAAATCTATACCAGTCAAAAGGACAAGAAAACATAAAAGGACCCTTAGAACTAAGACTATGGCTACAGCACAAATTAAGGTGCAAGTGTAGCACAGGTGGACATATGTGTGGTATTTTAATTTTCCTAATTAATGTAATAATAGGAGTAAAGATGGTGGACACAGGCTCCCATACAGCCTGCAAAGGACCTTGGCAAGTAAGCAAGCAAGATCGTTTGCCTTAAAACAAATGGTAGGATAAGGAAACAACCATATATGAAACCTAGGAGTGAAGAATGGTGTTCATAGAAAGAAACCTTTAAATAACATTGCCCCTACATCCCTTTGAAGAATATGGCTGCTTGCAGACATTAAAAAAACAAACTGCTTTACTGGAAGAAGCAGCGCATTACTTCGACCCAGCTCTGCAGTGTCTATATAGTTTGGGCACTTCTGCGGGACTTTTCGGTACTTTTAGCTAAAGCTGATTCAATCAGCTATTAAATAAAAGCACCAAAACAAAAACAAAAAACCAAGCCCCAGTAAAGTGCCCGATCTATACAGACATTGGGCAAGCCAAGTCCAACTAACAAGCAATGCCTCGTCTGGGCTCAGAGCGGGAACATGTAGAGTTTAAGTTAAAGTGCCATTTGTTTGGGTGGTTGGTTGTTTTTAATGTCTACAAGCAGCCCATAAATCTATTTAAATTTAACTGACAAATGAGTTTTTCAAGTCAGGAGGAATACCACAAGGTATAGTTGAAGGAATAATGGTAAGGAAGGGATGGAAGGATTTTCTGGATAGAAGTATGAGATGGAAAAATTAGAGGAACTGACCATTAACTACCTTTGCCCTGTCAAATAGAATTAATAATCAAGACAGCATGCTATTTGTTTTTTTTTTTTGGTAGAGGGGGTGACGTGTCCACTATAGTCTATGCCAATGGTTGGGTGTTTAATTCGAGAAGACACAGAAAGTATAGACCTCACACTTCTCTTTCCAGCCATTCCACTGTACAGACAGAAACTCTTGACTGCTGAGCATCTCTCTTTCTTACACACCAATAACATCATTTCCTGGCTGTTTACCTCCTTTTCCTCAAATTCACTCTCATATGCTTTTAGCTTAGAAGGTTGGAGGTAAGGAATCTGAATTATTTCCACTTGTTTACCAACAGAGGACTTTTTAAGGGCTTTACTTCTGCCCATTAAGAACTTTCAAGGTAAGTCTTAGTCAGTGTAGGTCAAACTTTTGATTGTATCTCCAGGCCAGCTTTAGGCAAGCCACTAATTAAAACTGAGCTTAAGGAAGAGAGTCAGAAGAACACATTTTGTGGAGTGGAAATTTAAAAGGTTAAAATATCCAGTATAAGATTTTTTTTTCTCCTTGGGCACTCTAATAATGATCATTTGCAGGTAAATTTGATCCATGTGATCTCAGTCCTGCTAATTTAGATCCCTAATCTCAGTATATATCACTTTCAAAAAATCAATACAACTGTCTAAGAGAAAATATACAGCAGAGAAAAAGCACAGAAATAAAGAGAAAATAAATGAGTGTTGAAAATGTTACATGCAAATAGAGATATTCTGAGAATTCATAGGCTAATTTTTCTTTTTAATTTCCTGAGTAGGATAATCAAGAGGCTGCTAGGTTTGGGAAACATTTAAAATGTCAGTTGAATATAAATAGGAAACAAGAAGCATTTATTATTTGTGAACTGGCTTTTCAAATTCTAAGAAAATTTTATTCTAGACTTGGTAGTTTGCAGGTCACAATGAGAAATGGGAAAGTTAACAGTTTACCTCCAAGTATAGAACATTACAATCAATTTAGCTTATTTGCACTGAAAATCACCTTTTTGGTTGTTCTGCCCTAATGAAGAGAAATTTGTTAGGGTTTTTTTTCAATGATTGCCACCATGGTTATGTATTATTGTTGCTATGTGCTTCCAGTGAAATTTTCATGACTACTTGATATAACCTGAATATGTTTGCAGTCTCAGGCATTAATGAAGGGATTGTGAACAAACAGTATGAACTCAATCCCAGCAAAAATTGTAAGCGGTGGAAGTCCACCTGATCTGATAAATTAGCAAACTGATAAAATGTTATTCATTTTGGTGTATATTGCAGTGACATACAGAAAGACACGAACCCTCTAAATACTTCCTACCAACTTGGAATTTCAGAGCAGAAAACTCAGTATTGGTAGTGACAAGGGAGTCATCTGTTCACAAGTTTGTTTTTAGCAAATTAGAGCTTCTTGTTTCATGCTGTGCCAAGTAACCTGGAGTGTGCCTATTTGTTTTATGAAACGACAATAAAATTCAAGAGACACTAGACAGATTACTTTAAGTCATGGGGCAAATTGTCCATTAACGCCAGTGGCAGTTTTAACATTAGAGATGTTTGGCTACCTGCTTTGGGTATCGATTAGTAATAAATAAGCACTGATTCAAAACAACATGTTTCTTTTTTGGATTAGTTGTGCTTTGGTTATATTTTCCCTTATTATATTCTTGGAAGCTGTGTTTATTTTTTCCTTTGGGTGCAAGTCTAGAGAGAGTACCCAGGCAATAAGGCTGTCTTTTGATATTTTAGTAATGTTTCCTTCAGCAATGTATACACACTACTGAATGTGTAATCTTTCTCTCTTGAAGGAAATTAATAGAGTTAAAAATAGAATCATTAGTATAATACCGATTAGTATAAATTGTTAAGACAAATTGCAAAATGTGTTCCCAGAAGCTTGATTTCTAATCAATGAACTTACATTTTTTTAGACTTTAGCTGCCTTATTTCCTATACCTGATAGCTGACCTGGGAAACTGCTCTATGGAAACCTTTGACTTGAATGAATGACTTAATTAATTAAGTAAAAAAAAAAAAAAGGCAAAACCAAGCAGAGGAAAACAAAAAATAAACTGAAGTTTCCAGGATGATACTTCCTTACTGCATACTGCCACCTACTGGCAATTTAAAAACATTTGGGAAATCTTTTTTATTCGTGTTCTTAACACAGTTAGACACCTGAGTAAAATAAAGTTGGGTGAATATATGAGAGGCAAACTGAAATCTGACCTTTATCTGAAATAAGAGTATAATGTTTTAAAAACTCTAATTTTTACAACTTGATTGCCCCCCACTTTGATTTTACTACTGAACACATGGAAGGGCACAGACAGGGCTTTTGGTGGGGGGAGGGGAGTTAAGCGAAAGAAAAAATAATGGGAACTTTTTAACATCGCTGTTTCAAAATTCATTAAAAGATAACATTTCTACATATGAAAATTTTGTACACAAATCATTTCTGTTGAAATATAATTTTTATTTTAAAAACTGGGGGGTTTTGGTTTTATTACATTTTGTCATCCATCTATAGTGTATTCTGTCTTAGGCTTAGGCTCTAACTGGGACCTCTAGTAAATTTAGGGGTTCTAGGCTGCACTGTCCTCTCAACAATGTGCACTGCTGCTCCCACCCCAGTCCCTTGCCCTCCAGTCACTGTGCTCCTCACTTATCAGAGCCACTGCTCAATTTACTGAGGACTCACTTATTTTGGGGTATTTGCAAAAGAAGAATTCTGAACATCTTTGTTTCCTTCACCCCCTCCCCTCCCCTTTTCTTGCTCCCTTTATGACTGAAGATATTTCCATTCTGCTCACAGGGGCGCAGACAGAAGTGACAAATTTCATCCAATCGGGCCCCAGAAAACAGTGTGTAGCCCTGACCAGACATAAGTGCACAGCTGCAGACTACTTCAAAAATGGTCAATTGGGAGAAAATCTGAACCCTCATTGCATGACGGGTCAGATGAAGATGTTTCAAAACATAGCGTCTTCTCTAACTTTCATCGGCGTTGCCTATGACTATTGCCTTGGATGCATGGGTTTACAACCCAAGTCACAATCTCTATCCCAGCAGAGGGGGGGTGTCATGGAGTGCTACAACGGGCACATGGCACCAGGGAGAATCCTTGTGTGACTTGTAAACACTGCAGTTCACTATTACTAGAACCAGCAGAATCTCCCTAAGTATGCAGTATGACAAATCAACAGCTACGAGAAGGTAGAGAAAAAAAGATAAGAAGAATGGAGCCATTCTGCAGCTGGAGTACAACATGCTAGCACCTTCTTACACAGAGCCATCACCTCTCATCTATGTTGCTGTCAAGTGCTGAGGAGCAAAGGAGCAGCCTAAATAAGCCTATGCAGATCTCCATGTGGCAATTTGCCAGCTTCAAGGTTCCCAGTTGCTCATGACTAGAATAGCTAAGACTGGATCTACTGGAGAACTGTGACGCCACTTTAAGCACTTAAGTTCAACATTTAGCCATTGCTGACATCCTCAGAAGCCATGCTGTGTAAACCCACTGTTGTCAAAAACACCCAAAGTGCTTGGATGCAAACAGAGGTGCATCTGTAACTTCAGCAGCCTGGGTGGCAACAGTACATAGCAACATCAGTGGCTGTACTGCTACCGCCAGCAAACAGACTGGGCAGTGCAGCGGCTGCTATCTTTGGGCCCTTGCCCCAAGCAAATCTGGGTTCAATAATCACACAAGGCTTCATGCTGCTGACCTACTCAGAAGACTAGCTCAACCAAGATTCTCAGGCTGACACTCACTTCCAACCTTGAAAAATGTGATTTATGAGGCAATAACAACTGCCTTGACAACCTGTGGTTTTCTCAGGAAAGGCATTTCCTACTGAATAATTCAGGGAGTCTATCATTCTCCCCCTCCCCCTTCCACTCCAGTTCTGGCATTATTTAAGGACTCTGGGCACCAACTTGAGGCTAAGGATTCCACCTGGAGGCAGAGCACCTTCAAGTTAGATCTTATAGGGCTCAGCATTTCAAGGCCAAAGACCCTTCATGTGTTTGTCAGTTGCTAGCTAAGGATTACAGCACAGGCCAGAATCTCTTCTGGCTTGTGCCGATTTCTCTTTTCTACTGTCTTTAGTTCCTGATTGTGGTATTAGCCATTCAGACCCATTCCCCAGCACAATGAGATGCTGAAAAGTCTCTACAAAATGAGTGTGATTTAAAACTCTCAGCTCAACTGGCAGCACCGGGAATCTAAAACAAATGCTTTTGATTCCATCAGGATCAACTTTGAGCCAATATTCCAGCTGTTTCTTTTTCAATTTTGAGCTTATGTTCTTCTGGCATGCTTCACAATATATGCTACGAAGTAGATGTCAAGTATACAAAAAAGATCTGTCTTCCCAGAATACTCTAATAAATTGTATGATTTTTTTTTTAAAAAAGGGACAAGATCATCAAATTTCAGGCTAGGCTCAATGAATGAGTTGTATATCTAAATGACACATGGGGTGATCTTTTGGTCAGAACTGCTCATTACTTAGCAGATACTAATGAAACAAAGAATTTAAATGACATTTTTCCTGAGAGAAAAATCACTTACTTTATATATTGCCATTAAATCTGACATTTAGTCTGAAGCTCAAGGCACCAAATGTAAAATTTTGTGCTATAAGCTTTCCAGGTATTTTACTTGACAGGGCATATGTTTCTACTCAATACTTATGGCCAAATCATCCCTTGCTGCTAAAAAGAAAAAACCACAGGAGGCTCAAAAGGTAGATAGAAATAAATATAGCTTTGATGCCCCACATCCTCCATCACGTCCTGGGGACAGGAGGTGAGGTTCAGCTATTCCAATATGAAATTCTCGGCTTAGGCCCTTCGTATTTGTATCAAAGGTGCACAACAGAAAAATTCCAGATATAAAGATTGTGAGGCATAAGCATTATATCTCAGTGATTACAGAGGTCAGCTACTAAAAAAAATGAGTGAAGTTTGGACAAAGAAAAAAAAATAAGCCTTTAAGCACAACTAAAATATTTTTAACGTAGTAAATCTAGATAGGCAGGCTGGGAAAAATAATATTAAAGGAATAGGCTTTTTTCCCCTACTAAATAGGGATAGCAGGCAGATTTGGTAAATGGTACAGATTGTAGGGACTTGAAACTTTTCTACTGGTTATAGCCTATGGTTCCCTAGGGTTAACTCAGTGTTCCTAAATAACTGACATGTGGCTATAACTGCATTAGTGAGCCATGTTCTGTCCCATAATAAAGATCCTCTTCCTTATACTTAGTCTAAGTTCTGGCATATATACTTGGAAAGAATGTTCATCACTCCCTACATGGAGGAATTGGGGCTGGGGTGGCTCAGACACTAAAACACACAGCTGATAGCCCAGAAGTTGCAAGCTCAAAGCCACAAAAGAAGCACTCATGATGTGGCTCTGTCAGATTTCAAAGAATCTGAGCATTCTGCCGAACACCTTGTCACAAGGACACGAAAAAGGAGAGACAAGGAGAAATGCTTATGTATGCTTCTTATTTTCTAGGGAAGCTAATTGCAGAGGTTATTTTATCTTGGGTTCTGGCTCTGAACTAGTATTTGCTGATTCAATGGCTCTTTAAATCCCTCAGTTTTCTGATTGCAAATAGAATCTTGCACATTTTCAGAAGGTTTGTGTCATAAGCGCTCTCTTGAAAAGTGACTTGAGTTTCAGCAAAGAAATCATTTACAGTCTTAACATCCCAGTTTGACTTTAGCAATTTTCCTTCTAGTAATTAGTAAAGGTGATGTAGAAGAGGGTTAATGAGCCAAAAGAGGAAGTACACAACTTTCCAAAACAAACATATGTTTGGATTAAGAATGAGCACTTATGGCAGGGACATGGTATTGCAGAGTTTATAATTGTGAAACATAAGCTATTACTGGTTTCAAAAATCTGCTTAAACACTCAAACGTTTGTCTGTTTACACATATCTATTTGTCAAAGTTGAGTTGGAGCTTGGGAGAACCAGCTCACTCCAAAATTCTAGCATAATGCTGCCCATTCTGAATAGACAAGAACTCTCCTTTATATCATTTTTTGGTATTTTGATCAAAGGCCGTATCAATTGGCGCTGAATGCTTTCTAATGGACAATATTCCCAGCAATTGATTTGGGATATAGGATGTATCACAGAGGCACAATGTTTCCTGAAAGGAAAGAAGAGTATAGCCACTGTGCCATCCAGGAAAAGGATGCAACATGCATTTCCCCACATAGACAAGGGTGAATCTTCTGTCTTGAATACAATTATGAAGGCCAAGCCAGCAACTAGATCCAGATTCCATGAGAAGGTGCATTGGGAGAGAAAGCTATTTTGGAACTCCAAAGCATTCATCAGGAAGCTTCTCTTTTTTTTGCCTTACATTGCAGGATGATATTACTTAATGAATACACTTTCAGAATGCAGTTTTCCCAGGCTGTTCTCCTGTCCTTAGCTTTTTATTTTTGTCACATACTTAAATATGAGATTGTATAATACTTTCTTCCCATACCTTCTGATATCACAGCACCTCCTCTTCTATCCTCTGTATAACTTGACATCAGCCCTGATTTTTTCTCTTTTACCCTGCTGGATACTACACTTATTGAATTAAAAAGCAATCCTGTACGAGCTGCATAAACCTGCTGTGCCTATAACAGCATGCTTTATCTGAGTTGTATAATCAGTATCTAATAAACACACTAGAAAGAACAGAAATGCTAACAAAGGAAAAGACATGGGGGTACATATCTCATTTAAATATTTCACTGAATACAGCACTACACGTCAATGCATTTGGCCTAATTAAAACTTAGCAGTATAATTGTATCTTAATATCAACATTGGTATGTCTTTCAAGATCTTAGCTCTGACAGAGATCAATAGCAAATAGCAAAATCACAATATGCTTAAACCCATTCATTTACTTACCAAGGGAGTTTTGGAACAAGATTCTTTGTTTCTTGAGGCAGGCACCTACTCTTGAGGTTTTGTGGCTTTTCTTCTTTGGTTTGATCAACCTGCTTGTACGTTGCTTCTCCTAACCACATTTTCAAACTTCCCCAGAGAACACAATTCCCATTGTCGTTAGCTTGGCCAAGTTGCCTGGAACAAAAGAAGATATGGTTGACTTCTGCCTCAGATATACCTTAATACCATTCAGTTCTTATTCCTATAATACAGCCTGAACCGTTTCTACATATTGAAAATTTAGGGCAAAATCTCCCTACTTGTTTTTCCATCAGTTCAGCTGCATGTGTGATAGTAACTGAGCTGTAAGAACATATTTTGGAAGCAGAGAGTCTTGGAATCACGGGTGGAATCATTGGCATGCCTTGTATAAGCAGGTTTTTGGGGGGGTTTATTTTCTAATTTTCTGGCAGAGCTAAAGCCTAAAAGAAAGCCCAGTGTGCAGCAAGTGGTAAACACTCAAAACAATATAGAGTTTCACTTAGTATAGCAACTATTTATAAATTCTGCTTGGCTTCTCCATCTAGGATACGGCCATGCCTGCCCTTAAGACTGGATCCTTCACTATGGCCGATGACACCAACTTTGGGGCAAAGCATCCACACCAGCAGACAGGTGGGTGATCCAGGCTGACCTGGATGGGCTCAGCAAATGGGCAGACGAGAACATGATGGTGTTTAATACCGAAAAATGCAAGGTTCTCCACCTTGGGAAGAAAAACCTGCAGTACCCTTATAGGCTCTGCAGTGCTTCACTGGCTAGCACTACGGAAGAAAGAGACTTGGGGGGTCATCATTGACCACAAGATGAACATGAGCCTCCAATGCGATGCTGCGGCTAGTAAAGCGACCAAAATGCTGGCTTGCATCCATAGATGCTTCTCGAGCAAATCCCAGGACGTCATTCTCCCCTTGTACTCGGCCTTGGTGAGGCCACAGCTGGAGTACTGCGTCCAGTTTTGGGCTCCACAATTCAAAAAGGATGTGGAGAAGCTTGAGAGAGTCCAGAGGAGAGCCACGCGCATGATCAGAGGTCAGGAAAACAGACCTCACAATGACAGGCTGAGAACCATGGGGCTCTTTAGCCTGGAAAAGTGCAGGCTCAGGGGTGATCTGAAGGCCACCTATAAGTTTATCAAGGGTGACCATCGGTATCTGGGGGAACATTTGTTCATCAGAGCTCCCCAAGGGATGACGAGGTCAAATGGTCATAAACTACTATGAGACCAATTCAGGCTGGACATAAGGAAGAATTTCTTTATTGTCCGAGCCCCCAAGGTCTGGAACAGCTTGCCATCGGAGGTGGTTCAAGGACCTACATTGAACACCTTCAAGAGTAAATTGGATAGTTATCTTCCTGGGATCCTATGACCCCAGCTAACTTCCTGCCCTTTGGGTGGCGGGGCTGGACTTGATGATCTTCCGAGGTCGCTTCCAGCCGTAATATCTATGAAATATAACCTGTGTCAAAGGGTAAGTAGTACAGGAATCTAGAGGAACAACCAATATGCAACAGAAGGACATTGCTGCTCTTTTCAGGAGGAACATTGACTCCTTCAAGTGCATCTGAAATGGCACAAATATCAGTCTCCTTTGTTCCTCCTTACGGGGACTTTTTGTCCCATTATTAATCATCCTGAGAGAAATTCTAAATGACCTTCACCGCTCAGTATAATCAAGGCTGGGTACAAAAATAAAAATAGGGGCATGCAAACAGGGAGTATAGTCTTGTAATAGCTCCCCATACACTCTTCTCTATGTCAAAATATTTGTGGACCACAGAAAAAGTCTGTTTTCCTCTTTAAAGTGTTTTTCTAATATTAAATAATTCCCTTACAAGCCACCTAGCTCAACAGAGTTCTTACAAATGAAATAATATGGCACACTGTACACTACTGCCTCACCACTAGAGAATTTTCCAGGAAAATCAGAAAGGACTAACATACTATTCTGTATAAACCAAGCTAAGATTAACAATAAAACCTCGAAAGAGTTCAGGACAGTCTGGATTTTCATGTAGCTATATAAATAACTATGCACACGGATACCAATATGTACACATAGATGGTATTACGTATCTTTTCTAAGTGTTGTGATAACATAGTGCAATTCGTTCTGTGTACTGATAAGCAGAGTTCATCTATTATGAAGTATGGAGTAGAATACCAACATACAACTTTATGTTTCTAATTCTATTTTTGGAATAAAGGACACAGTGTTACTAGGAGCTATTGTGAAACTGACTATGATCATTCATACGATAACTAAGCTCTTATTGCTTGCCACCAGTTACACTTTCTGCCATAATGTATCCTCTAGTTATGCATAAATTTAGACAAAAAAATGACATAACTAATTTATTTATCTAAACTGTTCAAGAGTGAAGGACTGTACAGAAAACTGAACAAAGAAAACAAATAAATAAGTAACAACATAAACAATGGTTGCTACTAATAATGAGCACTTGAAAATCAGACCCAATTTCTTTAGCAGCATGAGGCTAGATCTTGGAAAGAAAGGTTTTGTCCTAATCCAAAGGTTCTGTCCTAATCTAGAGGTGAGTTTCTGGTGCAACTGAAGTCAATGGCCAAAACAAGATTCTGATTTCAGCAGGGCCAGGCTTTTCCCTGGGAACCTATGAGTACACACCTGTGAGGACAGAGTTCATTACAAATTTAAAATGAGTGCAAAGATTTGATGTAATGGCGAGGAGCTCTGCCACATCTGTCCAAACAGACATTCATATACATATGTGCATAGGCAGGTATTTGGCACACTGGGATGTTCAGCATGTTATATCATTCACATAAAAATCGTTTGCAATTATTATTTCATCGGGGCAAATTCATAACTGTCATAGTTGTAGTGGAGGAATGCTAGTGGCCTTATTGCAAGGGGAAAAAACAACCAACCAGGGACATAAGGTGACAAATAAAACAGGTTTATGCTCTCCATCCTGCAATATCATTGCCCTTCCACTTCCTTAAGTCACACTCATTCATGGATGGCACCTATGAATTTATTCCATTAAATATAGCTATTATCTTTTTATAACTAAATTTTTGATTGCTGCTTTAAATCTGACTTTCCTCAGTTTTCAGATGCCAAATCTAGGAAGCCTAAGCACCTTCATTTGGTGTCCTAAAACTGTCTTACCCCAAGAATACAGTTGATTGCATTTGTTGACTGCATTTTTAAAAAATGTTGAAATAAAAGTATAAAAGCAGCATTCCCCAAGTCAAATAGAAAGATTTGCTCATGGTTCAAAGAATGTACACATCCCCACCTGCAAGAGGATGGATTTGTCTTGACCTCTAGCTACTGAAAAATTGCTCTCGATTTTATACTCCAGCATATCAGAAAATAGAACCAGTAATACAATAACAATAACATCACTGGTGAAAACAGTTTAAGCCATGAAAAATTATATTCACTGGTTTAGGGATATATTTGGTAGCCATGTTGGTCTGGGACAAGAAGAAATGCAAAACTCTAGAACTCTTGGTTCAAAGATGATACTTTATATTTGACCAACTAAGAAATCACAAAAAAATTATCCTTTTCTGCATGCTTTCACTCACACCCTTCCTCAGGCTCAGGGGAAATTTTTTAATTAATTTAAAAAAAATTTTTTGTAATTTCCTAGTTGGTCTAATAAAAGGTATCATCTCTGAACCAAGAGTTCTACAGTTTTGCATTTCTTTTTGTCCCAGACCAACGTAGCTACCAAATATACTCCTGAAACATGTAAGATGCCAAATTTTAGCTGATTTTGGATTTAAACTTAACTGCTGAACAACAAGAAATATTTCTATATCCCTTTACCTTTCTACCATCTGACACCACCAGGGAAGGAATCCTGCCTTATCTTCACATCAAAGAGCAACTCACAAAGACACTCTCATGGACCCAGAGGAACAGACTTCCATCTCCAGGTTCATCCATTAGCAACACGTAGGGGGTGTCTGCGGGTGCACGTGCACCCCCTGAGATTACCCTCTGTAATTGGCAGTGCATCAGTGGGCAGCCAGCACTAGCCACCCCCTCTCCCTGTCGCTGACACCACTGCAGCCACCTGTGGGAGCTCCCCGTTCACCGCCACCACACTCCTGTCACCACCATTGCCATCTGTGGGCTGTTGCCATGCCCCTCCCAGCCTCTGGGGGGCATGCATTGTACATGGCTTCCTCTGTGCAAAAATGAAGTTTATTTTCTACCTATGGGGACTTTTTATCATTTTTAATTGTCCCTGATCCTGAGGAAGAAAATGTGTTCCCAAAAGCTTTCAGAAAAGATAGCTTTTTTTGCAATTAATTAGTTGGTCTAATAACAGGTATAATCTCTGAACCAAGCGTTTTAGAGCTTTGCATTTCATTCGCTGGTTTAAGCAATCAATCAAATTGATAGCATTTTTCCATTTGTCTGCATTCTTCTGAACTTGTATCTTCCTTAGTATCTAGTGAGACCCCTAAGTATTAAACATCTATGTGTTATCTCTACATTTCTGTCACAGCTGAGGGCCTTGATTTTTCATGTGTAGAATTTACCATTCTTAAACAGTAAGCTTTCTTTGATCCTGTGTGCCCAGTGAGTCTTCCAGGGCAGGAAAAATGTCTTTCTGTAAAATGCCTGATGTCCCAAATATCTGTTGCCAACTCTAAAGAGCCACTATTAATAAAGAAGAAGATTACTGTCATATAGACCAGTCTTAAAAACAATTATAATTTTCTTTTGTGTAGCACCATTTCCCCTGGACCCATCCTCTACCTGTTTGTGTCTGTAGGAACTGACTGAAGATTAAATCATCATTAAAAATTGGTTTCTGTGCAAAGGACAAGAAGGGAGATTAGCTAGCATGAATATCCAATGCCATTGCTATGGTCTGCTGGTTTGGTTTGGTTTGTTGGGAGAGGAGGTATGCAACTTGTGAGCCAACGGTGTTTGGCTACATATGTTTCAAATCATTTCAGATGCAATAATGGATAATCAGAGTTAATTTATGGGAACTAATCATATAGAGTGTGATTATTAATTTTTTAAGTGTAGGTATATTTTTGTGGAGTTTTCACAGTCATGTAGCATTTGAACAATATCTGCAGCTTCACATTTGTGGGGTTTAATATTGGTCCCTTCATGTTACAAATGTATATAGCAGACCAAAAAACACAGCAAATAAAGAAAGTCTTAGGAAAAAGAAAATATGCCACTGTAGGGTGGGTGGGGTGTGTGTGTGTGTGTGTGTGTGT
>NW_017728950.1:3082935-3097128 GCF_001723895.1 Crocodylus porosus | reverse complement strand
GTGTGTGTGTGTGTGTGTGTGTGTGTGTGTGTGTGTGTGTGTGTGTGTGTGTGTGTGTGTGCATGCGCGCGAGCGCAGAAGTATTGAATCACATTCCTTTTCTGGATAAAAATGTCTTATGTTCTTTTTTTTTCCTTTTTAAAAAAAAGAGAATTCTTAAAACTCTATCCTTTAACTCCTTTTTGAGAGATTCCACCTTGACTTCAGTGGGCTTTATATCTAGTGCACAATATCTATGTCTGTCTTTTAATATTGTTACGTTTCCCCCAGCTACTGCTGCACCAGTGAATCTCTTTTGTGGTTTTCACTCCTGGGGGATGGACTCATATCTAACTGTTCTCCAAGACTAATTGTTATAGCTGATACACACACATTCTTCCTACTGTGATCTCACAGAACATCCTACTCTAGGTCTGCGAGAGAACTGGGGACAGTATATTTGTTTGGCTGTTATTCATAACAGTAAGGACTCCATGTTACAATTGCTTTCAATAGCACCAAAGCTTTTGCAGCATATTTTGATGTATCATTACATCCGCATTCCATTAACTGAAAAGCTACTAGAAAAAATTACCTTCATGGCTCATTGGACATTTGGATACTATTTGGACTATAGCTGCATATGCAACTGTAACAGGAAAAAAAAAATGACTTTACCAACCAGCATCTATTTTATTTCCTCAGAGGTTTTCTTGTGATAGAAGAATAAGACACTCTTAGTCCTGGCTAAGCAGTGTTAAGTAAATGCATATTATACCTATTTTAACAAAGTCACCTGACAGTTTTCCTACTTTCTTAAAAAAAACCCACCCAAACAACACAAAAAGCCTTTCAAAAGGACTTAGCGTTTTTCCTATACTTACAAAGTCTAATATTCTGTCTTATATTGTTCCTCTTCTCTGTTTCTCTCTCATCTCTTCCTACTGATCATCTCTTCCAACAAAGTAAACTAATAAAATAATAATAAACTGCTTATTTAAATAATAATGGGGGAAATTATCCCTCATATGTAATTTTCAGCTAGTATTGCCAAAGCTTCTATTTCTCTGAAATATCTTTTTCCTGCATGGCTTTGCAAACATACTTTTTTTACAACCATTGCTTTTGTTGTGGCATCAGCTGGGCCAGAAATTGTCCCAGCAAACCTGATCTGTGTGGTCAGCAAAAACAGACATGGCTGGGGCCATGGTCCTGCAGGGTTGCTGCTCCCAGGGCTTCAAGGGCCCAATTCTATGGGGACAATGTTCTTGGATGCTATGCCCTGACCCATGAAAGGTGCAAATCCCTAGCACCCACATCTGAAATTGGAGGATCCCTGCTTGCAGACGCTTGCTCTGGGTTGGGAGTAACAGCATCAAATATATGCCCTCCAGGGGAATTCCTGGGGCATGCCATAAGCAAACTGACATCAGAATCATAGAGAAATAAGGATGGAAGGGATCTTCAAAGCCCATCCAGTCTTTGTAGAACTACACAACACAAGACATAATACCTAACCCACTACTCTAACCTCTCCTATAAGGTGCCACAAACTGTGACTAGGTTTGATGACACGGACATGTTTGGGCAACTGGAGTGTGATAAGGGACAAAGACTTTGGTTTGCTTGCAACTTGCATCACCTTAAAAAATGTCATGGTGGCACAAACGCAACAGTTGTTGGCACCCTTCATGACTGAAAAAGTTCAGTTTCAGCTTTCCATATCAAGGGTGGAGTACCACAAATCACTTCAAGACAATCCAATGGTTGCAATGGTTCATTCAATTTCTCCTGGTTACCACTACCAAGGTTCCTATTATTTGGTAGAGTGAGGTCACCTGAGAACCATATTATGAACAACCCATACTCACAGGTTTATGCTCCTCTTAAGTCACAATTAGCACTGTTATAAGCTGATTCTTTTTGAAGTCAAATTTCATATGCTATAGTAACATCTGTCATGCATGCTAGTAAAATCATGGTATAAGAAAAAGAACCTGTAAAACACAGTATATATGTGCTTTGGCATTTTTAGGTAAGTGTTCAGCATGGCATGCATCACTGTACACATCCTTACTAAGTTTTAGATCCCCATAGAGTCACTTTCTTCAAGGGAATGTTTTTGTGGTGTTTTTGAACTATCTACCTAGGGATCTGGTTTAGATGCTTGCTTGGCTACTCTTGAGATTTGAAATTTTATGGCTTTTCCCAAAGCATTTGATCTGTTCAGGAGATAAAAGAAGTATTTCTGTCTACTAGTGCCTCACATCCAGAAAGCCATTACACAATGCAGTAAACTCAAGACACTGTTTGCACAGATTGGAGAGCCATGGAGTTGAAGAAGGGAAGAAGCCTGCAGAACATTTTTTCTTTCATATGATTAAGTTACAGTGTATTGACTCAGGTATCCAGGTTGTATTGACTCTACATTTATTTGTAGCAACATCTGGCAAGAACAACTACCTCTTACCAGCAACCTTTCCCCATAGAACATATTTTGTACTATGCATTCAGAAGACATGCCTATAACAGCAACAGTGCTTTAGGGGCAACATAAAACCACAGCACTGAAATGTTACTACTGAAAGGACTCTCATCTCTTAAGAGAACAGTTTGAATGTGTATGGGTTTTTCTGTTTTTAAGAGAAGATACCTGATAAATCAAAATAAGTGTAAATAGCTTTTATAATATAAAATGCCAAAAAGTTTCGATTATTAGCATTTTATGTTGCTTTTTGGTATTTTTAAAACGATGATTTGTAGAAAATAGCTATGAATTTTCTTTCTTTTTTTTTTTTTCACTAAAAGCAGACTATACTTTTCCTTATCTACCTAGTTTGCCAGATCACGTGTATCAGCATACCTTGCACTGAAATATAGTGGTGGGGCACTTTGATCTAAAGCTCATTGAACGAGCTTTAGTTCAAAGTGCCCCACTACCATTTTTCAGTATGGGGACATTGATACACATGATACAGGAGGCTGCTGGAGCGCAGTAATTTCCATGCTCCAGCAGACTTCATTAATCAAGTCTTCTCTGACATGCTGGATTTCCAGTGTGTCAGAGCCAGCTCCCTAAACATTCAAAGGAGCCCTAAGATTCTCACAAATACAATATTTTGGGAGTTGGTATTTGAAAGGATACCAAACACTCCAGAATTCACAATGAAAACCACAAGAACTGGCAAGGTAAAGAAAGCTTCAGTTTATAAGTAAGTTCAACTCCTTTGGTGCTAGCTTTGTAATGCTAATTTTATTTATATTTATTTTTTCAAAGGAATTTGAAGAAATTAGGCACCCAGAACAAAGAACTGCTTTGTCATTTTCTAGCTATTGACCAAACCCAAGAGATATTGATTATCTGTTATTTCCACTGCCATTACCATCAGGGGAAAGTTCTCAGAACCACTCAGGATCAAAGGCTTATTTCAAAATACTGACCCTTCCAGGGTTAAAGTCATGCCTAACCAACCTGATTGCCTTCTACAATGAGATAACTGGGTCTGTGGATGCAAGAAAAGCAGTGGAGATAATATACCTTGACTTTAGCAAGGATTTTGATACCATCTCCCACAGCATACTTACAAGCAAGCTGAGGAAGTATGGGTTGGATGAACGGACTGTAAGGTGGATAGAAAGCTGACTGGATTGTCAGGCTCAACAGGTAGTAATCAATGGCTCAGTGTCTAGCTGGCAGCTGGTATCAAGTGGAGCACCCCAGAGGTCGGTCCTGGGGCCAGTTTTGTTCAGTATCTTTATTAATGATCTGAACAATGGTACGGCTTGCACCCTCAGTGGGTTCATGGATGACACTGAGCTGCGGGGGAGTAGTAGATACACTGCAAGGTAAAGCTAGGATTTAGAGTGACCTAGACAAATTGGAGGATTGGGCCAAAAGAAATCTTATGACATTCAACAAAGACAAGTGCATTTAGGATGGAAGAATCCCTTGTACTGCTACAGCCTAGGGATTGACTAGATAAGCAGTAGCTCTGCAGAAAGCACCTGGGGGTTACAGTGGCCAATAAGATGGATATGAACCAGCAATGTGCTCAGTGGGCTAACAGTATATGGGACTGCATTAGTAGAAGCATTACTAGCAGATAAAGGAAAGTAATTATTTTGCTCTCTTCTGCACTTGTGAGGCCACATCTGGAGTACTGTGTCCAGTTTTGCCCTCTGCCCCATATAGAAAGGATGTGGACAAGTTGAAAGAGTACAGTGGAGAGCAACATGAATGGTTCGGGGGCTGGGGCACATGACTTATGAGGAAAGACTGAGGGAACTGGGTTTATTTAGTTTGGAGAACAAAAGACTGAGGGGGGATTTGATAGCAGCCTTATGCTACCTGAAGGGTGGTTCCAAAGAAGATGGAGCTAGACTGTTCTCAGCGGTGGCAGACAACAGAACAAGGAGTAATAGTCTCAAGTTGCAACAAGGGAAGTTTAGGTTAGATATTAGGAAAAACGTTATCACTAGGAAGGCAGTGAAGCACTGGAGCAAAATTACTTAGAGAGGTAGTGGAATTTCCATCCTTGGAGGTTTTTAAGGCTTGGCTTGACAAAGCCTTGGCTGGAATGATCTAGTTGGAGATGGTCCTGCTTTGACCATGGGGTCCTGCTTTGAGTAGATGAGCTCCTGAGGTCTCTTCTAACTCTAATTTTCTATGATTCTATGATATGCTTACAATGTTCAACAGGGATGTCCAACTTCTGAGCCTTCAGGGGTCATGTGCCATATAAGCCATGTAATGACAGAAGTTCTAATTTATAGATGCTCCCTAACAGGAGACTGAAGGAATTAGGAATTGGGAGATGGTCTCTCAGTTAAAGAGACGCCAGCCAGCCAGCCAATGAGTGACAAAGAGAAAAGAGACCAAGGGTCTCTACATGGTTTAATTCCAGAGTTAAGGAGCTTATTCAAGGCAAAAAGGCATCCCTCAAAAATGGAAAGCATGCCCAAATGAAGAAAACAGGAAAACCTAAAAAACCTGGCAGGTCAAGTGTAAAAGTGAAATAAGGTAAACCAAAAAAAAAAATTTGAGCATCTAACAAAAGTTAGTAACATTAATAATAAAAACCTTAAAATATATCTGAAGCAGGAAATCAGCTAGTGAATCAGTGGATCCATTAGATGACCAAGGTGTAAAAGCTGGACACATGGAAGATAAGCAAAGCCAAATGAATTCTTTGTATTGGTGTTTACTGCAGAAGATACTAGGGAAACTTCCATGCCAGATCTGAAAAGCTGGACCACACTGATTTGACAACAGAGGAAATCAATAAACTAAATATTAATAGGTCACCAGAATTATTTGACATTCATCTGAGAGTTATGATCAAGGCTGAAAGATAAAACTGGAGAACTGTTAGTAATACTATGTAGCCTATCATTACAAATAGCCTCTATACCAGAGTACTGGTGGGTTGCCAACATAACATTCATTTTCAAAAAAGACTTCAGAGGTGATCCTGGGAAATAGAGACCAGTGAGGCTCACTTCCATCCCTGGCAAATTAGTAGAATCTATAATAAAAAAAATTTAAATATACAAATATGGTCTGCTGGGGAAGAGTCAACATGTTTTTCTGTAAAGGGAAAACCTATGTCACCAATCTGCTGAAATTATTTGATGGCGTTAACAAGCATGCTGACAAGGGGGATCCAGCTGATATATCATATCTGGACTTTCAGAAAGCATTCAACAGCTCCCTCACCAAAGGCTAAAAAAGATGGATTGTAGGGAAGGCTCTTTGATAGACTGAGAG
This sequence comes from Crocodylus porosus, assembly GCF_001723895.1. Taxonomy (NCBI): domain Eukaryota; kingdom Metazoa; phylum Chordata; order Crocodylia; family Crocodylidae; genus Crocodylus; species Crocodylus porosus. The sequence continues at coordinate 3,091,382 of NW_017728950.1, read as the reverse complement.
CTTGTTAAAAGATAGGAAGCAAAGAGTAGTGTTAAATGGTCACTTTTCAGGATGGCAAGAGGTTAAAAGAGGGGTCCATCCTGTGCTGGCAAAATTTTGTTCAACAGTTTCATCAATGACCTAGAAATGAAAGTTTTCAGTGAAATCTCCAAGTTTGCAGATCATACTCAATTATTCCAGATAGTCAAGCTGATGAAGTGGAGCTGCAGAAGGATCTCATCAAGCTAAATGAGTAGGCAAAAAATGGCAGATGAACTTCAGTTTCAATAAGTGCAAGTGGAAAAATAACCCGAACTATAAGTACTCAATGCTGGGTTCTGAGATAGCCATTATAACCCAGGAAAGAGACCTTGGAGTCATTGTAATTTTCTAAAAATGTCAGCTCAATGTGCAGCAGCAACCAAGAAATGTGAACTTAAATAGTTAAATTGAAAAAGGATATACATAGTTAAATTGGAAAAGGATATACATAAACTCATGAATGATATATCTGTTAATGGCTATTGAATGAATGGTTGGTGAAGTTGCCTTTGGCATTCCTAAACTTATAATGGTGGATGCTAGGGAGGGCATTGAATGGATTGCTTGAATGAATTAATCACTCCAGATATATCCAGTGTAATGTGCTCCCTCAATAGTATTGACTTCTATCACTGTGGGAAATCTGACACTGGGCTGGATGGTAGGCCTGTGTGAAGTGGCTAGTATTCACTTCAGATTCGGATTTGGCCGATTCGGGGGACGGTGATTCAAATCACTGTCCCGAACTGATTGGGCTGAATCTGATTCAGAGATTCAGCTGCTGCCGAATCTCTGAATCACCCAGGTCTATCCCCCACCCACTTTTCCAGCCCGGCAATGGCTGCCCTAGCCACCACAGCTCCTGGCACTTTGAAAAAAAAGCCCCGACTCACCAAGTGATGCATGGTGGGGGTGGTGAACCTCGCTGCTCCCCACTACCCCACAGTGCATAGCGGGCTCTGCACAAGCCCTTTGAGCTCCACCCCCACTGTCCCAGCACTCCCCAATGGCTGCCCCGTCCACCCCAGTTCCGGCCCTTTAAGGAAAAAAAGCCTCCCAAAACCCTGGACTCACCAATTCCTGCCCAGTACGGGGTGATCCGCATTGCCCCCCCACTGCCCTGTGCCATGTGGGGGACTCTTTCACAATCCCCCTGAAGTCCCAAAGCTGCTGCAGGAGCTGGTGAGTCCCAGGTGGGGGGGTTGGTATTTTTTTTCTTAAAGAGCCAGAGCTGGGGTGGGCAGGGCAGTCATGGGAGGGCTGGGACAGTGGGAGGGGATCAGGGAGGCTCATCAGAGCCCACCACACAGTGTAGGGAAGTGGGAGGCAGTGAGGATCACCTGCCTGGCAGCACCCAGTGAGTAGGGGCTTTTTTAAAGCACCAGGAGCTGGGTTGGGCACAGCAGCTTTGGGGAGAGGTCTGGGGGAGCAGGCAGGGGATGGGGCCTGGTAGGTGTCTCCCCCATGCCTTTCCCCTCCCTCCTCCAACCCCCCCGCCCCCTACTTACCAACTCCAAGTCCAGCTCTAGCTCCCTGTGCAGCAGGCAGGGGCTGCCCAAATCATCCAAGCTCTCCAAATCTTTTCCAAAGATTCAGAGAGCTTCTAATCTATTCAGACCTTTTTATTGGTCCCCTGATTCGATTCAGATTTAGAGATTCGGCCGCTGAATCAGGCCAAATCTCCTTCCTATCAAATCAGCACTCAAAGCTTTGCACAGCCCTACTGTATAGACCATTGGTCAGACTCAGTATAGCACTCACATTCTAATGTCCACAGAGGCTACTTACTGCTCTACCATAAAAGTCATTGTTAAGTTGTACTTATTCATGTATGCCCTTGCCACGTGGAATGCGAAAATTCCCCAGGCTCCTTCTGCTTCATGGGCTCCCCAAATGTGCAACTCCATCTGAGTCATAAGCTGTGTGCTCGCCCTCTCCTACCAGCATACAGGCTATACAAACCTCCCCTCCATCGTTGTATGGATTGCTTGAGCCTCTGCAAGCCTAACTACCCTGTCTCAAGGGCAGGAGAAGGAAGCGAATGCCAGAGGAGGGAAGGGGAGCTGAGAGACCACATCAGCAGCAGAAAAAGTGTTGTGGTGGGAGTGATGGTGGGGGGTGGAGGGGAGGGGGATAGCCAGGCAGGGGTAGCTGCAGGCTGCAAGTTAATCTGTTCTGGGCATCATGTGGTCTACACACCATGGGTTGGACTGTTCTAATGTACAATATCTACACATGTCCTTAAGTTAACATTATGCACATCACAGTGACTATTAATCTCACTGTAATAAAAACAGGAAAGTTATTCTGAGAGCAGAAGAAGACTGCAGACAGAAGGGTTAAACCACAAAACACATAGGTCCATCCTCAGAGGAGCTGCATACGAAAAGAAAGTAATATTTCTTCTCAGCCAAAGGGCTTTCAATTTCCCAATGCTAGCACACTATGTCATCTGGAATAAATATGTTCAAAATCTATCTACAGCCACACTAAAATACAAAACTACAGTACAGTTGCTATTATCTTTCACAACTTACATTGCAGGATAAAAGACCAGACTTTTGTTTTTGCTTCTTTTTTTTTTTGTCTTGTTTTTTTAAACAGCATCACCAACTCCCAGTAGCTCATTAGTTATACATTCACATCAGTAAAAGCATATTTATCTCAATTCTTTCATTGCCCACTTATAAATCTAAGATGTTAAAAATAGCATCCATAGTATTTTGTCAATGCATGTCATGTGCACCTTTTTCAGGGTAAATCCTTAATGTGTTAGATGTAGGAAAGCACCTAGGTACCATAACACTTACAGGATCTATCCTTTTCAAGATCATTGAGGAGTCAGCATCAGAGTAGATGAAAGATATAATTGATATGATGCTCATCATACTTTCAGTGCACTTGATTGTAAAGTTGACCTCTTGAGTTTATAGATTAAATAAACTTACATTTGACTGCTAGAGAAATTTATTGAAAGTTAACATTTTTATCAAGCACTCTGATTAACTTTTTTTGGCAATATTTTGGTGCATAGATCTCTTGAATAAGAACAATGGAACAATTAACTTGAGAGATTTTAAAACTGTTATTTGAAGATACTGTGCACCTTGACTATAGTAGTATAACGTGCTTTCTTGTATACAACGCTTCCAAAATCCAGCTCCTAAAAATCATAATATGCATTATAAACAGCAGTTTTATATAAGCCAAGAGGTCATTCTTCCTCTGAAAAACAGATGCATATTTTATTAAACAGAGATGGTTTGTTGTATGTGAGAAAATGTGGTATTATGGTAAACTGGCTGAGTTATAATAGTTACATTGCTTGACTTGTTACTAAGGATCTGCCTCTGAGTAGATCTGCCTTAATGCCTCTGAGTAGAAAAATATATGTATTATTAACATATAATTTTTTCTAATTCCTCAGTCATATATGACCGTTTTGAAACCTCTTTTGTTCTAAACTTGCTATTCATAGTAGTAAAGCATAGCCAGGCTTTCAAATGACCTGATAAAAAAGTATTAGTTTACTGAAAGCCAAAAACTAGAGAAGCAGTGGGAGTGTCTACATGTGCTATTCCTGTGCATGAATAAACTGCGAAGTTTACTGCTCCTCAGTTTATTGCTCCAAGGCACACTGTTTGAATATGCATCTGGGAGCAATTAACTCTGAAGCAATAAGCTCCGTAGTTTATTCATGCACAGCATGGAGAGTCAGCTCAAAGCAGCTGCAGTTGGCAGGGAGCCTCCAGGGGTTAGCCTGACAGCCCAGGTCTGCTCCCCATAGCTCAACATGCTACAGAAGGGCTGGCTGGGACATAAGCGAAATTCAGTGTGGGGCTAGGCAGCAGGCAGCCCCCACACTGAAGCACCCTTGGGCCCCAGCCAGCCCCTCCAGCATCTATACATACCCTGCTGCGGAGTTTCTTACTCTGCAGCAGGATACTACTTGTATTTACAAATACTATCCTGCTGCAGAATAAATAGGGGTGCATGTGTAGATGCCAAGATGTTTACTGCACACCTAATTAGACAACTCCGCAGTAAGTGTCTTGAGTAGATGTGCCCCGTTAAGTATATCTAGCCTATTCCCCATTAATGTGACGTCAACAACCTCAGTTTCAACAATGCTTAATGCTTACATTTCAGTTCATCTTCAGCTTGCTGTTTAAATTTAGACTTAACTTTACACATAAAAACACATGCACTCATACCTAATGAACATTATTTGTTTGAATATAAAAGTGGACTCATAGTAGAAACACACAAGTGGCTACTTCCCGTTAAAGTTATGTCCTATATCTTTCACAAAACTAGTAAATGCTGTTAACATCTTTGTAAGATAAAATGGTAAACTGAAAATAAAACTGAGCCTCTGTAGGCCATACTACCAAGCAGATTTTAAGGTTATTTTTTAAATGACCTTTAACTTTGAGTTCCTCATTTTTGTGTTCTCAGCTTCAGGGTGCAGAGTTATGTAACAATTGGACTGTTTGCTATTGTTGCAGGTGCCCGTATATACAGTACCCTAACATTCCACGTAGAAGTCACATATGAGGTGTTGAAGTGCTGTGGCTCTGACAGTAGGGGCACATCTACATGTGCAACTAATGCAGCTGAATAAACTCCAGCACAGTTTGTGCTGGAGTTTATTGTTCCCAGGTGCTGCTTTTGCAATTGTGCCTAGGACTTGAGTACATCGAGCCCTGGCTAGCAGGGGGTTTCTGGGGCTCAATGTGCTGCCGAGGGGCTGGTTGGGGCATGAAGATGCTTCATTCAGTGTAGGGCTAGCCAGCAGGCAACTCTGACACTGAAGGCCCCTCATGCCCCAGCTGGCCTCATCAGCATCTACACCTGCATTGTGGTGAAGTAAATAAGTCTGCTGCAGGATAGTATTTGCATCTTGCAGTACTATCCTACAACAGAGTCAATTAGTTTACTCCATTCTAATAACACACATGTGTAGACAGTGATGTTTTACTGAGGAGCTAGTCAACTCCACAGTAAATGTCGCATGGAGACATGCTCTGGGGGTGTGAGGGAGTGAGGACCCTGACCAGCATCCCTCACACTGGGTGAATGGGGGAGAAGATTATAAGGGTGTGCTTGCACCTATGCTTTGGGAGGGGGTGGGTCACCTGTGGCTGGGAACACTACCACTTTTCTGTTTTGCCTTCCCTCCTAAACATGAATTTCATAAAGTTAAGTACCCTGTACTTTACCAAACTGTGCAGCATGCTTGCATGATTAAAGGTGCCTGGGAAGTGGGGATAAGATTGCCTTAGACCCACAGTTTTAGATTCCCATGGTTTAGGGGAAGTATTATGAAGGACCACAGTCAAACAGGGAGTAAGAATACAGATGTTTATTAGAAAGATATCTTTTATTGAACAAGCAGTGCAAAGAAGGTCTTTGTAAAAATGCCAGTAAAAAGGAAAATAAGAGACAGTATAGTTCTGGTAATCTACCAGAGTGACCAGTTCATCAGTGGGGTGGGGGCAGGAAGAACGATGAAATATGAGATGCATAGAGGACCGACTGGACCCAGGTCATAGAAAACTTCATGTCCACATGTAATGCTGAACTGGTTTTAACTGAACTGGTTCAAAAGATTAATTGATTTTCTAGGTACACTTTTGTATGACTCCAGGAAGCTTTAAACCATTTTAACAGGCTTACATGTCTGTCTGCATTAGGTTTAAACTGCATTTGAACTGGTCCAGTATTGATTTCTAAGGGTTAGCTATAGACACTTCTCTGATTATTTTCAGATCACTCATCACTGTAGCTTTCCAGCATGTGAGAAACAGAGTAAGAACCAGATTCCAATCTGGCACTTAAAAAAAAAAAAAAAAAATTGAACCTATTCTCACTCCTTGCATTTTACATATTCAGTATTGTATGATGATAACCTAATGGTTCATCTGAGCATTCCTACTTTGTCAAGAATGAAAATACAATTACATATCTGTGATAATTTAACATCACAACTACATTGTAATAACATGTTTTATTTCCTTTTATTTGTTTTTCCATAATTAGCAGAACATTTTTCAAGCTTTCTGTAGGTATTTGTATAAAAAATACCAATACATGTGTTTTCTAATAAGACTCTTTAGGTAGAATCTATTTGAATTCTCAAGCGACTGGTATATATTGCTCATAAAAAAAATGAACTCAAAATAAAGAAAAGAAAAACAAGCCTTATGTGCATATTTCCTTCTGAGGATTTCCTTTTTCCCTTTTCAGTTGTTGAATCAGAGAAGAAATAGATTTGTAATCTAACTTGGGAAGAATTGCCAGCTTCAGGAAGATAAGTAGGTATTGAAATAGTTATAATGTTCTATGTGACTTGTAAACACAATCTACTGTTTTAAAATAGTTTTTCCACTCCACTCCCCAATATAAGTAACCCAGTATGTTCTTGATTTTGAATCTGGTCACTTGAAATGCCATCTGTATATTCCCCAAATGCAATCCCTCAATGCAAGGATGACAATCCTTCAGGGTTAGGATGATAGTATTTCAGTAAATAGGGGAGTCACTGGTGAATCTGGGGCTGACTAAGTTGGCCAATCTGAGCTCTGTATGCTTGATTGAAGATATGGCAAATAGTTCTTGGAGGTAAGAGTAGGTCCTGGTAATTTAAACCTCAGTTCTTTCCCTTTGTCTCTCATCTTTCCGCCTCCATAGTGAGATGAGTTTGTTTGAAGTAGTACCTTGTTTACCTCAATATCTTGTTGTACATTAGGGCAGCAGTGGGGGCAATTCAGTGCTCGAGTCTCCCAAGTATTGATGCTAATTTCTTCATATTGGCCTTCAAGGTGTCCTTGAGTCTCATCTTTTTCTCACCGCTACAGTGGTGACCATCGGTGAGTTGTGAATATAACTGATCATCAGGCATCCTTATGATGCATCCTATCCAATGGAGCTGCTGCCGAAGAAGCATGGCTGCAATGCTGGTAGAATTTATTTGCTGGTGGTCATTCTTCTGTCTCTTTAACTGATATGGAGGATTTTCTGAATACATCACTAATGGTAATATTTGCAAGCTTTCAGGTGTTTCTAATCTAATTGCCCAGGTTTCACACCCATACAGCAGGGTAGGAATGACAACAGCATGGTAGAGAAGTTTGGTTTGGGTCCTGTTGTCATGATCATGGAAGACATGACTTCAGAGACATCCAAAGGCAGCACTGGAAAATTTCATCTGATGTTGAATACTGTTGTCTGTAAAAAAGGACAGATGTCTACTGGTCCAGTGCTCTCTGCCAGCCCTTGGGCTAGCAACATTGCAGAGCCCCAGAAAGCAAGAGCAGTTTACTGCCATTAGCAGCAAATCTGCTCCTGCTTCCCTACATGTGTAGACACTTGCTCAGGAGCATTTACTCATAAATAAACTGCTCTGGGATCTAATGTACATGTATACACACCCGGTGAGTCCAAGAATTTCATAAATTTCACAGAAACAAATCAAAAGTGACCTGAAGCTCTTCAATTGAGTGGGCACACATGACAAAATAATCCAGGTACTGAAGATAAATCATGTAGGTGTCGGTCATCTTGGATTTGGAATGTAACTAGTTGATATCAAAGAGATTCCCATCCATACAGTACTGGACGCTGACACTGGATGGAAGGCTATCAGCAATGAGAGGTTCAATAGCTGTAATATATATGAAAAAGACTGTTACTGCAATAACACAAGCTTGCTTGACTCCAATTCTAAAAATGAAGGGGGACTTTTTTGAAGCCATTGTCAAACCATTGCTTTTTGGAGCCAACATTAGGACAATTACTGTTGTGTCATCATGAGGAGTCTAATAATGGTAACAAATTTTGGCAGGCATTCAAATCTCATCAGGATATTCCATAGGGCCTCTCTGTTGATTGTAGCAAAGGTCAATGAAGTCCATGTAAAGATCTCAATGTTCCTCACAGTACTTCTCCTGCAGCTGGTTAGCCACAAAAATCATATCTATTGTACCAGTCTGTTGTCTAAAACCACACTGGGACATACGTACTATTTCCTCAGCAAGTAAAATTAATCTATTGAAGAGAATGTGGGTGAAGATGTTTCTAGATGTGGACATGAGTGCAATACCACAATTCCTGCTGCAATCCATTCTGTATCCGTTTTTGAAGATGATAAAGATTCTGGTCTCTCATGTTACTGAGAAGCTGTTTCTGTTTCCAGATTTTCTGAATAGCATGCAGTTGGAGAGGGAGGTTTTTTTCCAGCTTGTTTACAAATTTCAGTTGGTATTCCATCAGGACTGTATGGTTTGTTTCTTTTGGGGGGGGGGGAGTTGTTTTGTTTTGATTTTTTGTTTGTTTTTTTTATTTTATTTTATTTTATTTTTTACAAACTTAATAGCTTTCAAGGCTTTGTGGTAAGTTAGAGATCTGCAACACAGTCCTTAATG
>NW_017728950.1:3065377-3082835 GCF_001723895.1 Crocodylus porosus | reverse complement strand
TATTGTTTTTTTTATTTTATTTTATTTTATTTTTTACAAACTTAATAGCTTTCAAGGCTTTGTGGTAAGTTAGAGATCTGCAACACAGTCCTTAATGGGGTGTTGCAGAATGGCTTTCATGGTATTGTCTTCAACATTAGAATCTCTTTTCAGGAGCTCTTAAAAGAGCTCCTTCCACCATGCATTGATGATGAGGCTGTCTTTAAATACTGTTATTCCATCCCTGTATCTCAGAGAGATAGTACCTGACGTGCCTGGCCCATAGATAGCTGTGGTTGCACTGAAGAAACTCTGCATATCATGGCTTTCAACAAGCTTTCACTCTCTTTTGCTTTATCTTCCAGCCACTTGTTCTTTCACTCTTGAATTTTTTTCTGGGTCATGGCTTTAATGTGACAATAAGTTTCTTGCTTCTGTTTTGTGTCCATGTGGGAATAACTAATGGAATCTCTCTCCCTGGGGTGCACCCACCATGCCTTGATGGAATAGAAGAATAAGAAGTTAATTCCCCAATGAGAGAGGGTATAGTAAATCACCCCAGAAGCAGGATAAAACTAAACAAGTTTATTAGTGAACAAGTTTATCCAGCAGGATAACCCTGGCTGTTCTCACAATGTGCGGTTTTCCTTCACCCTCCACCGCTGTGCAACCCACTCCCCTGAGCCTGGCAGCTCACCTCCAGTCTCTCTTTCTCTCCTTCCCTCACAGGTATCAGTGGATTCTTACTCCGTGGGAGCTTCTCTCCATCTAAGGATCAACCTGCTAAGTATCTCCCCTTCTCTCTCTCTCATGTGTTTGCTTTGCCAGTCACCAGGGTTGCCTTGACCTGGTCAGCTGGTTTTATCAGTGATCCATTCAAACACTGGGTTTGCCGCTCTTGGGTTTCCCCGCTGACTCTCCTCACACTGTGCACCCCAGAGGGCAAAGAATACCGCCCCCCCCCCCCCCGAACTTTAATAGCAGCTGGCTCTTAATCAGGCAACATTCACCCCTGGTGTGATCCCTCTCCCCAGCTGTGCCCACTAAGTAATTATCTTTGCCCAGCCCCTGACCCAACTCTCCCATGCACTCGCAACTTTGTAGCACCAAAGGAAACAGGGCTGTTTTTTGCCCTGTTACATTTTTCAAGCTGAAATTCTGCCAAGTTTGGAAGGCTCTCCTTTTTCTGCCCATGAGACCTTGAATTCCCCTACCATTCTCATCCAACCAACCAGTCTTGTTGTTTCATTGTGGAAAACCCTAAGTGTTATTCGTACATCTCATAGATACCTTAACTGAGGTTTCCCCGGTGACAAATGGTATCAAGATCCTCAGGGAAGTTGGAGAGTTTCTCAGTGAGGCACAGCTGGAGATGATCACTTTTAGCAGGATCTTTCAAGCAGTCAATATTGACCTCTTCCTTGATAGCTTCTTTCACTTAGGGCATTCGGGGCAGTGCATATGGACCTGATGATGCATCAGATGCTGATCCATCAAGCAGTTTTCTCCGGTGATATGGACATTGTGATAGTCCTGGGTACACACCACTGTGTAATCAGTCAAATGCCAGTGTTTTGAATGGAGGTGCATCCATAATGTATTCCATTTATTGCTTTAGTAGAATACAAAGTTTGTATTGATGAGATCGTGTTCCAAATCATGTTCCAAATACTTGTTCGAGAAAAGAATTTCATTTGAGTTCATGTTTCCCACTCTTTCCTTTCCAAGTGTTTCATTCCTTAATTTGGAGTCCCTGCCCATTATAAACTTACAATCTTTAAGAAGAATTATCTTATGTTTAGGGACAGATGATAGGACCTGGTTGAGTTTAGAATAGCATTCTTCTTTTGCTTTGTCATCTGCATCAAGGGTTAGGGATATGTGCACTGATGATTGCTGTATGTTGTCTGTTGGTCATTTGGAGATGAAAAGTCATGAGATGCTCATCAGTGCCAATCAGACACTCCAGCATCTAAATAAAAAAGCAAAACTAACATCCTGAATGTATCTATCGGTGTTGACTGTTCCTTTCCAAACCAAGGTATAGCCACAACCATGTTCCATGAGCTGCCCCTCTCCTGCTCATCTGGTCTCACTAAGTGCAGTAATATCAATATCAAATTATGCAAGTTCTCTGACCATTAGTGCTATTCTTAACTCCAGTTAGTCACTCTTAGGATTCTCCATCTGTGTGTGGATGTCCCAAGTTGCAAACTTCTTCACTTAATTTGGATCACAGATAGAGTAATCCCATGAGACTTGATTTTCCAGTCATGAGAATGTTTCAGGCACCTTTTCCATCCCTCTCCCCTTACAGAGTGAGTGGAGTTAAATCAGGCCTGCTCAATCATGACTGCAGCTGTTGAATTCTATACCTTTCTCAATTCCAAGTACAAAATGAACACCATGCAATCACTGCCTCCATGTAGGTCTGTAACTAGGTCCAGTAATCACTAGCACCTGCTCCCATCACCACAGGTTCACTGTCATAGGACTTTCATGTCTTCTATTAAAATAGGGATGCTGTTGCACATCAGCAACCACATGATACTTCTTGGGAAGGAAACCTAAATCTGATGGCAAGGAAAACCTAGACAACCAGTGGTTTCTATTCTGCTGTAGCTTTCATCTGCTGTGCAGCCATTGTAAAGTATTCTTTCTTCATCTGACTGCCCCACTCCTGACAATTATTTTATATTTAGATTGCTATGAGTATAGTATAGAAACCACACTTTCAATCTTGGATGAACCTAACAGGAGGACAGAATTCCAGATGGCATCCCTCTTGGGGTCATTGGTCACATGTAAACCTCTCCACCACATCAAGGTTACAATCCATGGGAGATCCAGACTAAGTTAGGTGAACTCCTGCTTCAAAGCAGAATTGCATTTAACTTTGGATGGCAATTTTCCTATTTTACCTAGAATATATAAAACCAATCTTGTAACAAGCTACATGGAGGTCCCCTAGGCCTCCTCTGAAGCCAGTGAGGTCCTGCCAGGAGATAAGACAAAGCTTCAGGCAGAGGCTTAGCAAACTTCTCTGTTGCCCTGGCCAAATTTGTGGGAGGCAGTGTCTGGGGGCATATTTGAAGCTTTAGGTGGTTTCTAGGACCTGGGAACTCTGGGTGGTATCCAGGCAGGGGGCTCTTGGGTTCCAATAGCTGATGGGCGCCAAAGCCACAGGGAAGCCAGGAAAAAAAAAAAAAAAAAAATCAAGGGACCTGATGCCTATGGGCAAAGGTCACCTGGCTAAATAGTTAAATCTTTTGCATGACTCTCCAAGGTGCCACCAAATGCCATGCTGAGCAAATAAATAAAACCCCTAATCCTGTTCATTCTCTGCTTCTTTCCCCTACAGCACTTATCTGGCAGGACCTGATTGCCTCCTTGAGGCCACTCTCCAGTTCCCAGCCCCTCTCCACATAACCCCAGCCTGTATCTGCTGAACTAGCATCAATTTCTCAGTTCTAATGCCCCCTTTTAAATCAACACATGGAGCTTGCGCTCCCCTCACCCATCCCTAGTTATGCTACTGGCTGCAGCTGCCTTTGAATGAAAGTTGCTATGGCTGCTGCTTTTTGCACTGAACTCAATGCTACCAGTCCAAATTTTCCACTATTTTCTAGTTGTCAATTGAGAAGAAGCATTCTCACTCAAAATACAGTGAAACTGACATAATTTAAAACTCCACATTTTCTGCTGTAACCTGGATCTGGATTTTTTCTCTCTTAAAAAAAGCAAACAAATAAATAAAACAAACCAAGAAATAGTGGGAAATAATTCAGCAGAAATGATGGAGGGAAAGAATGAAATGTTAAATATAATTTCTTCCTAATGCCCTTCTCATGCTAAAAAGCCAAAAAAAGACCCCTAATATAACATGATATCAGTAGGGGTGGTTGTTCTCCAGCTGTGGTACCTGAACTATGAATGGTATGCAGGTTGGAGCTCGGAAGTGCAGTGCTACACCCAGTGATGTATCTGGAGAGCAGGGGGAGTAAATGAAATGATCCTCCCCTACTTTTCCGGAGCAGGCAAAGCCCTGCATCCAATATGTAAGTACTGGTGAAGAGGGGAAGAGCAAAAGTGCCACCAGATTCAGCTCCCAAGGTGCTTGCTCTATAATGCCGGAGCCAATATTGCTACAGTAGTAGCCATAACACAAGTAGTGGCAGTTGCTTTCAGTGTGCAGAGCTCAGACAGATAAGACTTCCCTTCCCCTTCCTGTCCCCTGTCTGCAATAGTTAGTATACATCTGCCCTGGGTGCTCAGTGAGCTTGCTGTATCACTGAAGTTTTGCATACTGATTACTAGAATAACAGCAATAATAAAAATAAGAAAATTCCTTCCCAGACATATGCATTGAAGGTCTGTGTGGCCCTCGTGCATACACCATGATCCAGGAGGATTAAAGGTTGCCACCACTAGAATAAGGGACTGATTACTATGTTGCAAGCTACTGTATCATCAAAGGGAAGTCCTTTAACAGGTAAAAACAGGAAACAAAGTTAAGCTACAAGCAAAACTGCTTAGTATTACCCAAGGCACATCTACATATGAAATTAGTGCAAAGCAATAAACTGGGGTCTATTGCTCAGGGATGCCATTTGAACATGCAGAGCAATAAACTTCTGGGAGTGCAGCATATTGAGGTAGGTGAGAGCAGCCCCAGTAGGCAATAGGGCTGGAGGGTCAGCCTGACAGCCCGGGGCTGCTCCCCATGGCTCAGTGTGCTATGGAGAGGCTGACTGGGGCAAAAGGTTGCTTGAGCATTGGGCTAGCTAGCAAGCAGCCCCTGAACTGAAACACCCTTGTGCGCCAGCCGGGGCAGCATCTACATGTGTGCTGCTGCAGAGTTTTTCTACTCTGAAGCAGGATAATATTTACAAGTGCTATCCTGTTGCAGAGTAAATTAATTTATTCCAGCCTGATACGGGCACACGTGTAGATGCTGATATATTTACTGTGCACGCAGAGGGCTCTGACATACCCTCAGAGTCCTATTTTGGTCCTGCAAAGTGTTAGTTAAACCCACAGGCTTTAAATGATGCAAAGAGACGATTTTTGAATTCTGAAAAGTGCTATCAAAGGAACTAACATAGGGGAGAGAGGGATTAAGTGTTTGGATATTTGCACAATTACAGGGCAGCTTCTGTTAGCTGTTGTTTTGATTATTGCTCCGATGTGTTGGTCTTTGTGCTCTTCTGTTTCCTGGATTACCTGGCCCACTATGTGACCAGGAAATAATACATTATATGCCTGGGGGAACCCCAATGACTGTAGAGCTGCCTTCCAGTCCCTCATCCATTCACATCCCTGGGCAGAGTTTCACTAGGAAACATCTACTGGCTCCTTGGATGAGTCCAAGGATCACTGAGTGCTGGCCGGCTTGTTCTGCTCAGTGTCCCTTCTTGGAGTGCTCATTATGAACCTTTGACCCCCCACCCTGCCCAAACCTGTTCCTATTATGTCATTAATTGTCCCCAGTATTTAGTTGTTATACATTCAGTTACCTCCCTAAGGGAGGCTCATAATTTCCTTAGTGGGTTCAGGTTTGCTGTTTCACTGCATAACAAATAGGTCTGGATTACTGATCTTTCATGATGAATCTCTCACATCAGAATCAAGTTCATGCCACCAATTACAGGACTCAGTGCTAAGAACACCTTCTACAAAGAACTGCAGCAAGTTGTGAAGTTGTGTAAAGCTATGACAGATGTCACAATTATTGTTGTTTTGGCTGAATATTTTACATTTCTCTAGTTTCTCTTTCCCATAGAGACAAATGGCTGAAACAATTTTGAATGGGCTTTGTGCCTGCTGAGAGTGTAAGAGTCCCAGTGTACCAGGTGCTGAATGCATTCCAAATGGTAATGAGTGTCCTCAACACCTTGGAAAGCAAGTGCAAATTAAAAATGATCAGCATAATTTAGGAGGTGCTCAGCATCTTGCTGGCCCAGATTCTTAAACAAAATCTCGTCAGATCTCTTTCCAACAACATATATTTAGGAACTGTTTGCATTGTTTTGATAACTGCATCAAGATGTTATTATACTAGTGTTTAAAAGAATGTCACTTAATTAATATGAATTAACCTACAGCAATGCCAAATATATATACTAATCTAGTTATAAGCCATTTTAAAAAATACCAGGGGTACCTACCTTCAAAATATAAATGTGTGCAAATAGGTAACTACACATGCAACCATTTATTTCACTTGCGTTAGGTGAAGTTATTTGTGATGCAAATGAGTATGCATGCTGTTACAGGCAGCCGTTCTTAAAACTCATTATAGGCATGTGCTTTTTAAACTTTGGTCTACAGGGGTCAAATGAATGACTAGCCTTACATCTCCAGGACATGTAAAATGAAGATAGGGGATTAATCCAAAGAGTATTAGCAGGATAGCCTGCAGAAGGGTAATTAGACATCCATTATTAAAAATTCTGACCTTAATAATGTTAAGTGATATCTAATTAAATTGGTACAGGCTATTGTATTAAATGGTAATTGAATGCCTAAAAAGTCCTTCAGAATTATAACATATTAACAAGAATGCAATTGCATATTTAATGCCCCAGTGATTTTTTCAGTTCATTACTTTGCACCTAGATTTTTCGTACACTCTCACTGGAAATGCCATAAATCTTCCATTAAGGTCTGGTTTTCAAAAATAAGCCCATATCTATAAATGTTGCATGTGCACCTTCATTGTTCCCTTATAGGAACAATGCTTTACCATTTCTTTTGTGTTCCTGCAAACGCACACACAAACCATGAATCTGTATGCACTTAGGATTCTGAAACTGCCTCTTAGAAGCTTGGTTGCTTGATTTCATACACAAATTGCCTTTAATAAAAAGATATGAATGTGAGCCTCCAAAATTCATGCAGACCTATGGACTATTCAAATAGAGACTATGAAAATCAGGTCATATTGGTTCAATTGCACATAGAACAGCTATTGTGTTCCCAGCTATAGAAGGCTGCAGTCCTTTTGACTTCTAAAGGTGGCAATGTAATTTAGCAACAATTTGTCTGGGCTGTAGAAGCCAATCTAAAAATTCAGCACCGAATTTTAATCCGCAGTCAGCTTTCTATCTTCAAAAAAGAAATGCAACTTCCTTTGAAAGTCAACAGGAGCCTCACATGTGGATTCAAGAGCAGAATTTGGCTTTTAATGTAAATGTATGTCTCCACCCCATGGGGATGGCTCTTCTTTAGATTCAGCAAGTCCCAAAGCTATCTTTCTGCCATTGGGATTTACCAATTTCATTTTTTTTGTATGCATTTACTTTAGATGTATACCTCCAGATGGTCTCCTACTGCTAGAGCACCCTACTTCTAATCTTGCAAAACTCTTAAGCACTTGTGTAATTTAAATCATGTTAGTACTTCCACTGACTTCAATGGGGAGGGAGTCTGTTCATGGAAACAGGACATTCTGTGTTTTTTCTTGATCTTCTCACTGACCTGCGACAAGTCACTTCCCTACTCACAATAGCCCTTTGACTATTTTGGTTCTGTAAATCATTAGCTTTTCAAAGTCAGGGACTGGCCCTTACTCTTGATTTGTGCACCATTTAGCACAACAAGATGCTGCTCTCAATTGTGGATTCTAATTACTATTGTGATACCTGTGACAACAGCAGTATGGCTCAGATTACATGTACTTTGCCAGTATTTAACTAAATAAGAGACAATTCTTGCATGCTTTTCAGTCCTTCAGTAACTAAATCAGCTGCAGCAATGCTTTCATGCCAGCTAGGCCACTGCTAAACATATGGATGAATGTACTGTTCATCAGTCCAGCCAGGGCCATAGATGTGGGAAACTTCTGTATGCAGTACTAGAAGAAACTAGAGGAGTTCTTGTTTCTGGTATTGTTCTACTTCAGAAGTTTTTTATCCACCTGCTGGTCAGAATTACATGGCACAGGAGGGAAGATAATTCTGGCTGCTGAATCATAATTAGCTTTTTAACAAATTCCAAGATAGCTGAGCTTTGCACAAGAGACAAAAATTTAAAAGAAAAATATATCAGTTGGTGGATTCACTGGATATGGTAGATTCTAACCTTGGAAAAAATAACCCTTTACTTACCAGTCAAAATCACTGGTTGTAAGCCTGGTTACAAACTGGTAAATCAGTCCCCCATGAAGTCCACTTACAATGGTTCCTTTTGACTGATAATATATGCACAAAATGCTTTCAGTACCTGACTGCAATGTTTCACTAGACGCATTCACAAATATGTTCAAAACATTTACTCATTTCCTGCAGTATTTGTTTCTGGCCTTGAGAAATACAATCTTGCTCCACTCATTTCTGTCTGGAATGTTGCTATAAAGCTACATCCTCACTTTCAAGTCCCTTCCTGGGTTATTCTTCCCCTACACATCATCTCTAATTCATCTTCAGGACTGTCTACTCCTCCCTTTACATGGGTCCTCAAGCCAGCCACCTGCCTCTGCCAAACATCTGCAAAGTTATGCTATCATTCTCTTTCAACATCCTTCTTAAAGTGCAACATTGTCAGGATGCCTGTTAACACACACACACACACACAACCAGTTCTTCACAATGTTAAGCCTGCTGGTGTCCTGAGATCATCCCCCAGTTGTGACTGATGATATCTCCTAGTTTTCTTGTGCTTGTGTCCATCTACTGTTTTAAGTTTGTTAGCTCTTCAAGACTTTTTTTTTTTTTTTTTTGGTGCGGGGGTGCCATGCTGTAGCTAGCAGTGTGAGTCATGGTTCAGGATGATAACTACAAATCCAAGTCAGTACAGCAATGCCAATACATAACAGTTTTCCTGAATTCATCTTTGTATTATACATAAATATATGCCTAACACTGGCTGTAAAGGAACAGTATCATGTGAAAAATTTTTGCCTACTATTAGTAATAATTAAATGTTACTGAATTCTTCTGCAGCAGGTAGCATTAGTGATATTTAAAATACCATTGTTAGTTTTCAGTGTCATCTTTTCACTGAATTGAATGGGGGCAGCATAAGTCTCTCTGTGCAATATTCTCAGGCTGATTACTGGCAGATGATATTGAGTTTGTTCACATTCAGTTCTTATCTTGAATGTATATGTCAGCCAAATGGGATAACACTTTTTTTTTTTTTTATTTTAAAAGAAAAGATTATAGATTGAAGCTTATATTGCAAAGACACAAATCTCCAGCCACTTTTAACAATAGTCACAATCCTCCCTCCCCCACAAAAATCCTGGTTAAAGCCATGGAAGATAAAGATATAAAAGCCAAGTATATCAGATTGGATACAAGGAGAAACTTCTTCACAGTTCATATGACCAGATGCTGGAATAGACTCCCAGGATGAATTTGATCCCAGCAGGGGTGGTGCAGGCATCTACCCAGGAGATCTTCAAAAGGGGACTGGATGCACACCTTGCTGGGGTTATTTGACCCCAGCAGTCTTTCCTGCCCAGAGCAGGGTGCTTGGACCCGATGATCTTCCAGCCCTAAAGTTCTGTAAAATTTTCTACACTGTCTTTTGTATACTTGAATAAGTAATAATTCAAGTAGGTATACCTTCTATTTAGAATTTTAATAAGAAGATGATACAATATGACTAGAATAGCTTTAAAACACAAACACTCCTTTCACTCTCTTGGTTAGAAATATATTGTCTTTTTATATTCGTTTTCCAGCTCCTCAGACAAATCCAAGATGACTTTTTTAAACAATTAGGTTATTTCAGAACTTAGCCTCACATAAAGATGTCACCACAGGAATGTTAGTTTTAAATTAGCTGTCAATCCTGTAACATTTAAGTTAGCTGAATGCAACCCTTATGGAATCTGGCACATGGGTAATGCTAATTTTTGTTTTTGTCAGCAGTGAATAGAAATGACAAGAATACTGTAGTTGCTAAATTAGAAGTGTGTCTAGGAAAGTGATATTTTAGTCCAGTACTTTGTTGAAAAAAAAAATACTTGATGTTTGGCTTCTAATTAGAAAGAAAGATGAGAAAAGAAAACCCAAGGCTTGGCATCATAGCAACATTATACTGCAGACACATCCATTCACTAAAACTGAACTTAGGCCTTTCTGCCATTAGGATCAGGTAGAAACAGTAATAATACTGTTTTCCAGGAGGGTGAAATTAGTTAACTCTCATGGGTTTTCCTGACCCAGTAGATCAAACTCACCTTAACTTCACAAGATGACCAGCTTGGTTTTAAATTTTATAATAGGAAACAATCTTTAAGTAGATCAGCTAGAAAGATGCAGTCAGAGTTAAGGCAGAGGAACCATTTTCACCTCTCTCCTTGTTTCACCCAAAATGGAGTCTGAAAGGAGTAGCTGGTCCTTTTTAAAATGTCTGCTGGAGCTTGATTAGCTATTGCCTACTCCTAGCCTTTGTTTTAAGTTTGTAAGATGTTCAGGATAAAGGCTTTCATTTGCTGGGTTTGTGCTGTAGGAGGAACAATTCTTGTAGATACCACCAGCAGTTGTTTCTCAAGTTCTAAGTAGTTTGTTTGGGGAGGGAGGAAGAGATCTAAATGTGTTATTTTCTTTGGAAAAGATGCCTTTTTAAATTTGGTACACTTATTCAACAAAGCCTTTATGATATCCAGCAGAAGGTGTCAACTACTGCAACTTCTCAAATTAGCACTGTATAAACTTTTGGAACATGAGGGAGAAAGAATAGCATGATTTTAGGGGGCAAGTATTTTTTCATAAATATATCCGAACTGGAGCTGGTCAGGAGTGTGTTTTTTGACAAAACAGTCTGTGTCAGAAAAGTGTTGATTCATCAAACTGAAAAAAGTTTCATGGAAATATAGCAGCTTTGACAAATGTCCAATGAAGCTTACTTGCCAGCTGGCTTAATAGGCTGCCCACCCTTCCAGGGTCTGTGCTTTTCCAAGGCAACACCACCAGAACATTGACCTAAGGCTTCCAAATTTTTAAGCTATCCATTTCATTGGGCTACCCAATTTTACGAGCCTAGGGATCCAGCTTTCTTGAAAGTCTAGCAGCCCAAAAAAGCTAGCTTGAAGACTCTACCAGCCCTGACCCACAGTAGTGTTCAGAGTAGGGTTATGTTAGAAACTTGGATGCTGGGAGTTAGGAAACCTGGGAAACCAGCCATCCCCAGAGCTGGGCAGCCTAAGCACTGTCAGTTTCCAGTCCCTCAACTGTGCAGAATGGACACGGGAAACTGAGGATTCCTAGTCCCCCTGCCATTGAACTTAGGAGCCTGGCAGGTTTAGGTCCTTGGCCTAAGCATTTTCTGCATAAGGAGGGCCATCAGAGCTATAGACCCTAGCAGCTGCTGGTATAGCTACAGCTAATCAAAACTGGGTGTTTGCATTTTAAAATCTGCCTTTGTTTCAATGAAGAATTTTACTTGCATACATACAGTGTGTGTGCACGCGTGCGCGTGTGGGCGCATGCGTGTAAAATTCTTCAGCGCAACAAAGGCAAATTTTAAAATGGAAACACCCAATTTTGGTTAGTGGAACCTATTACAGTGGCTGATCAAAAAGATTGAAAGAAACTTCTTGAAAACAGAACATTAGTTATTTACCCACTGGTGCAAAATATGCACAGTAATGGGTAAAACACAGTTAATGCATATACACTTGTTTCCCTTACTACCAGCTTGCTTTGCAAGTTTCTCTAAGTTTCCTTCACTCTAGTTAGTTACAGCTTTGGTTCGAGAAAGAAGCCTACTTGACATAGTTAACTTTCTATCTTGATCATGCTTTGTATCTGTCAGCATCCTTTCCTGGAAGGATGCCAGCAACTCACTCAACCCTCTTTTTATGTGGGCCAGAAAATTTTAAAGCTGAGCTTTATGACCCTTGTCTTAAATCTGGGGAGAGTAAACTTGGCCAGTCTGGTTAGAACCAAATGGGGTATTTTCAATTAATAGCTTCACATATCCTCAAGAACCATTGGTATTCTCTAGGGCATATAGACACTCTGGAAGGATAAGGCCAGGGTAGGTAATGTTACAAAGTGGCCTCGTGATCTAACATAGTTTGTCCATATTCAGACCTTAGGTGGATCTATGTGTGAACTGTACAGAAGTTCAGGACAGTAGGATCACTCTACAAATGGCCAACCTGATCTAAGTGAAGTGTACCTGTGAGGTAGTCTAACTTAGCTCAGGTTGTTTGTTTAGAAATGGTATTCAAAAGCCTGCTTCTTTGGGAATTGGCTTATAGTTATAGATATATATATTATAAAGGGGCCAAGATGGGCAGCAGGAGTTAATCAGATTTCTAAAGAGCTTGGGCCACACACAGCTTCTCATGACCCTGGAAGTAGACAGACTGTCTAACACAACAAGGTCAATGGATGGACACAGCCTGAGAATTGAAGGGAGACATGCCATAACAGAAGATCACAGCCTTCAAGGCAAACAGGTTGTTTAACACAACAAGGCCAACAGGAACACATAGTCTAGGAAACAGCTTGGGAACCAAAGGAAGTATGTACCATATTGTCCCATAGCACAAGATAAGTGACACCAGCAACAAAGCCTCAGAGAGAAGAGGGGCCTAAGTCCCAGTTTTGGATGTGTGACCACAGAGAGAGAACCAGCCAGAGACAGCCACAGATGAAGAGTCATCAGGAGTCATCAAGGGGAAGGAGAATACAAAAGCAGAGACTTAAGAGTGACAAAGGGTCCCTTCTGTCCCTCCCTTTGTCTTGTCCATCCCTCTCTGCTGTCCCTCCCCCTTCTCCTCCAGAAGAGGAGTCCCCATTCCCATTCCTGTCTCCTGGGAAGGGTCCCTGAGGCCACCATGGACTGAAGGCATACCAGAAGCCTGTCTCATGCACCCTACTGGAGGGCATACTGCTTACACCTGAAAGAGAGAGCCTCAAGTTGAGCCTGCAGCCTGACCAGATGGACTTTGACTCTGATGACAGCACTAGGATTGGTAGATACAGAATTGTTTGTATTATTTCTTTTTTGTTATCACTCTGTATCAATAAATTCAACTATTATTGACTGGCAGGTGTTGTGGTTGCCTGGAATTGAGGGTTGTACCCTCTTGGAACAAAGGTATAGGTGCTGGGTCCAAATCCAATGTCAACAGGGTCTGGTGAGACTAATCTGTAAACTTCTGTACAGTTCCCAGCACAACCTCAAGACTGGGGAAACCCAGCTACTGGCCCCAGTCCTGGGGCTGCACTTTTCCTATTCTTTCCCTGGCAACAGACTATTTTAGCCACCCAGCCCATCCCTCCATGCTTAGATGGATAACACCTCCCCCCCCGCCATGCAGACACTGGGACCAACCTCCCCCACATCTCAGGACACCAAATCCCCTCCTGCAAGCCATTCCCAGTGCTGGTTTTATCAGCATTTGTCAGTGCCAGGAGCTAAGGAAGTAAGCTGGAATAGGCGTGTAGGTTCACCAAGGGGGGCTGTTTGTCTAGGGGTGGGCGGATCAGGGGGCTAAAAATAGCCCCTGGTCCTGAGGGGTGGGGGAGAACATTCCCCCAATTCCCCCCAAGTCTCCTGTCAGCCCCCCTGGTCCTGCCAAACCCTCATGGACCCCACCAATCCATCCCCACAGACTCTGCCTGCTGCCCTGATCCCTCCCCAGAGCCTGCTTACTCCTCCAATCCTCACAACTCTCCAGCCCACTAACCCCTCCCATCCTGACTTAAATTACATCAGGCATCTCTTTTTAACTCAATCTAAGCTTCCCCTAACCTCCCTGAAAGTCTCTAGTCAGCCTTAGACTATATTATCTTGGTATAGTTTCCTGTTTGTTTCTCTTGATAGGCTCCTTTAAATTAACTCCTTGCATAATGACAGAAAATACCAATCAGGTACACTGAGGAGCACACAGTATTTATAAAATGCATTCCATCCCTAATTTTCCACATGAGATTCTATTACATTTAACTATTTGCCTTGCTTTGACATTTTTTATCATTTTAAAACACACACTCATATCCCTTAAACTTTAATAACGCTCAAGGCAAGGGTTTGAAATGCATGGGTAATTTTGTTTTGTTTTGGTTTGGTTTTTGGTTGGTTTGGGGGGAAGGGGGGGTTCCATATTTTTGTCCTCTATTTTTACATGTTCTACTTTGGATCAGAAGAAATTCTAGGAACTTTAGAAGAAAAAGTTGCACAGATTTCTGGACCAATTATGCAAACTCAAACCTTCAGAGAGGCATAACAATATGTAATGTCTTCTTTTCCGAAAGCAAGAATAGCAAGAAAACCCACCACCTATGGGCTGGGGTGGAACCATAGAATCAATCAGTCATCGCCTTAATTTGATTTTGTTTTTCTGAGTTTCCTTGACAATGACCAGTGAGGGACGACACTGTTCAGTAAAAGAAATAAGATTTACAATCACTTACAACTAACTACCAAAAATTGCATGAGGCTGTTACATGAAACCTAAAATGTAACAAGCACTTCCAAAGTACAAGCTTATTCAGGATCTACAATTAGGTGAAATAATACCTATGTGTTACTGAAGACACTTGTAAGGCAGCAGACAGAATACCGCTCCTATTTACACTGACCTTTCATATACAATGACATCAGAGAGGACAATGTTTTTCGACTTTGCCCAGTGGGCCATGTAGGAACAGTTTGTTCTGATCTTTCATGAGTGCTGTCAATTCTGAAAAAAGCATGGATAAGCCAACCTATCCATTCATCCAGCTATGGAACAATAAACTGGAAAACTCAGCCAGGCCCTGCTCTATATCTTAGCCTGTTTTGTATTTTAACAGTGACGCAAAGCTAGTAACTATGGAAACTAAGACTAAATATCAGTTATGCTGGTAGACAGTCGCTTCAGGACAGCAGCTCTTTGTTGACTCAACAGCAGACTATTAAGGTGTACTGCCAAAGGCATCTTTTAAGTGATAAGGTTAAGGCACTGATGATTTGAAATGACCAGCTTTCCCCTTTTACATTTATGTTTCCCAAAATAAGCAGGAATACCTACCAGAATTTTCTCTTTTCAATTTTCAAATTACTGTCTAGTATTTGTGATTATAAAAATCATGCATTAACCTGTCAACCTATGCACTGATCTCTCATCTCACTGATTCATCAGACAGCTTTAAACAGTAGTTCTGAGACAACTGAGAACTCATTCATTTTTAATTTCAAGGAAGCTTTAGCTCTACTGCCTAATACTGACATTTAATTGTTGAACTTTTCAAACTGTTCCAGTTTTGACCAAGCCCCCAGAAAACAATGAAATGATCATAAACAACTTCACTGCATACAGTGATTGGCATCGTATTTAATGCCAGACAATAATAGAGTTAGGACACAGGTAGAGATTGTGACAGCACCATCACTTATTTTTTCCAGTCTTATTCATAAAGTGAAATTCTCTCCAGGTCATTCTAATGAGCATAATATAACTGATATAAAGGACAATTATTATATTAGATATTATTTGTACTGTACCACAGGTATGAACGTGACTTTAGGAATGAAATAAGACAGATGCTAACATACAGGGCATTGGTTTATCAAAGGGGCTGGTATGGAATTAGTGGGGTGACAAATAAAGACAAGTAAACAGGTCTTTGAGCTATTTTAACAACAGTTTGAAATACAACAGTCAGAAAAGAATAGCAATGGTAAGGACAGGGAGGAAATTATGCATGACATACCATCACATTAATTACTGAGAAATGTTAAAACCTTTATAATGGTTATATTTGAAGCATAACTGTAGACTAACAGTTTTGTTTGATAAATATCTTGCCTCAAGTGTCCATTCAAGAAATATGACCTACAAGGAATATGACCTAAACAGACTAGTAAAATAAGAGAAAAAAAAATACTCTTATTTTTCTGTTTGTCACCCTACCAGCAGGAGAAAGAGAACATCTATTAGCACCTACATTAAATATCCAGATGTTCAAATGTTTAAGATAATTAAAATAAGTATAGTAGCCTTGAAGCCTACATGCCTATAGGTATTTTGCCACATGTTCATTGAGAAAGTCTAGCAAATGTTCGTGTATTTTTCTTTAAAGAGAGAAAACTCTAATTATAGTTCTAATGTGAGTGTTTGTGAACACCACACTATTTACTGAGTCACCCAGGAGGAAACAACCTGTTTTACATTCATTTTACTACAAACCAGTATTTCTATATTTTCCCTGGCTTCTCTTCCTAACTCCATCTTTTTTCCCAGTGCCCCTTCCCTTACAAATTGTTAGCCACACAGGTGGAGGCCACTTTTGTTCTCTTTCAATCCCAAATCCACTCTTCAATATCATTCAGTCATCATCTGCCAAAGCACAATTTAGGGACATATACTCATACTAGATATAGATGTGTCTTACATGCTAAGTGTATATACAGGATTTTTGGTTTTAACTGTGGTAGTCTTAGGACATAAGCAGGCAAAGTTCTTTGGCTAGATATGATATCTTTTATTAGACCAACTGAGTAGTTGGAACAAAGTTCTTTGCAAGCTTTCAGGTGAGGGTAGTTGTGCCTGAAGCTTGCAAAGAAGTTTGTTCCAACTACTTAGTTGGTCTTATAAAAGATGTCACATCTACGCAAAGAACTTTGTCTACCAAGTATATACACAGGAATTCATACCTGTATCTCTGCATTATATTTTTTTTATTCCTTACAGTTAAGGAGAGACTATCGGGTCCTACAACAGGTCCTATGATAGGGAGGAATTAATTGATGCAATATGTACAGTGGAAAATGTCCAAAAGGAAAGATGTCTACAATGCCTCCAGGTTAAAGGAAGAGATTTGTTTCTGCATTGCCCTTGAATTGGGTCTAATATATGTCTCCTCCAGCAGAGAGTAAGCGTGACAGGAGTATTGCTATTGGAGCCTTTCTATTGGTGACTCCACCCTCCTGTTATGGGCCAACTGCCTGCTTACTCTTCTGCCATGCCTTGATCTTAATTGATTCATTGATTGATGTAATTAACAGGAGGCTGCCCACTTTATGTGCCCCAGTGCCAGGGGACACTCTTTTTCCTCCCCTACACCGCAGCCCAAGCCTCACAGATGGAACTGATGCAGTTTTGACCTGGGCCCTGTTGTGACTTGACCCTCTCCTTTACTTCCTTGGGGCTCCTCACTGCCCCCCTTGCCCTGTGGCTTCTCACTGCCCCCCTGCTCTGGGGCTGGGGTCAATAGACCCCAAATGCTGCACCCTCTCTGGCACCAGGATTTCCACGCTACCATGGAGCCCCTATGAGGTCTTCTCCAATCCCTGATAGCCTCACCCAGTCCACCAGGCAAAACAGTGAACACAAAAACACAAAGCCCCTGGGCTATAACATAAAAAGCTAGACTGTCCGGCCAAACAACATTCAATCCCTACTGGGAAAATGCTCCAACCCCCTGGAACAACCAGGGGCTGCTCACACAGTCAGGGTTCTCCTCTCTGTCTGCACTGGCTAAGCTGCTGCTGCTGCTGCTGCTGCTGCTGCTGCTGCTGCTGCTGCTGC
>NW_017728950.1:3062579-3065277 GCF_001723895.1 Crocodylus porosus | reverse complement strand
TGCTGCTGCTGCTGCTGCTGCTGCTGCTGCTGCTGCTGCTGCTGCTCCCTTGGCTGCCAGAGGGGAACTGCCCTCCTGGCCTCCCGCCTGGGCTTTTATGGGCCAGGCCCTGCCCCTTCCTGTCAGCTGGCTCCCCAGCAGTTGTCCCGGCAACCAGCACCTGTTACTCCAGCTGCCCTGGTAACTGGCAGCTGGGCCTCCCCCTTCTTGCCACTAGAGCTGTTCTCTGCTCTCAGGTGCAGGGTAGTTGAGTGCTCTGCGACAGTAAGCCTTTCTGACAAGAATGGAGGAGAAAGTCTTTCTATGCTTTATGATCTGGCTGTTACTAGCAGCAATGGTAGTCTGTGGCTATTTTTGCTCAGGACAATCTGTTTTGGGAAATCCTTCCATTGGACTTGGCTCTAGCAAGGGTTTGCAAGATGTCTTGTGCTATAAATTCTCACTTGGGCACACTTGGTATCACAGAACTCCAGTGCCTTCTGAAGATCTTCTGTGGTTATTAGAAAACGCTGGTTAAAATTTAAAAAACACTGCCTCTCAATCTTAGTTCCTTAAATATGTGAAATTCACCTACCCTTATTAAGAATCTAGTAAGCCAATGACTGTGACCTTACTCTGACAAACTTGTCTTTAATCAGCCTTTTGTAGAAATTCAGCAAGTAGATAAATCAAATGAAAATTCTCTTCTCTTCTTCATGGATTATATACCTCTTGTGACTCCGTAAAGTTTTCTTCATATTGGATGAGCATTTAAAAGCTATTTTGCCAGCTGAGTTTTTACATCTGGTATTTTTAGTTCAAACATGGCAGTCAATTATCTGCCTATTGATGCTGTATCATTAATATACTTGTGTAACTAGCTAGCTAGCTAGCTAGATATATCAAATAAGTGTGTGTGAAGATAAGTACTTACACCAATGGTCTATCTAGTCTGTTTTTGATATAGACTAGTACCAACTCTTCCTTTTACATTAACTAATGTTGGAAGCAAGGTCACAGAATGTAGGTTAAGTGCCTTGCCTAGTAGCTGAAATCATATTCCCACTTCCAGTCTTTCTACAGTCTAATTAATTTTGAAATGTTTTCTAGAACAGCTTCAACAAATGGGGTAGAAAATATTTGCTCACCCAGAATAGGTTATACCCTGGTAGCTAGGGAACTCTTTGGGGAGGAGAAATATGCTTGTAGTCTCTCAGACTGAGGGCATTGAACTTCAGTCTTCCACTTCCTAGTTGAATGTTCAAAATGACAGGGGAAAAGGAAGTGGAGGGAGTTTGGTCTGGGTTTTTTTCATCGCCTGTTGGAGGGTAGGTAGGCCCCAGGAGGTGGCCTTCAGCCAGCAGCTAGATTTCTGTCCCCCCTGTAACCAACAATGAACTCCAGTTTGGTCCCAGGGATCCTTGCAATTCAGAACGCTTCCTGCAAAGTGTTCTGAGTTACAGCAGGCAGCTGCACTTCTGTCTGTGCCCAAAGCTTCTGTAAGGTTATTGGGCTTAGACAGAAAACAGGTGCCAAGCTGCTCAGACTAGACTAGTAATGAGCCTACAAAAAGTCAGATGTCCCAGTGCCAAGAGAACCTTAAAGCATAAGGAAGGCCAAGTGAGTTTAGCCAGAAGGTGTTTTTGGATCACACTCTTGGTCTTAAGCACCACAGTTCCACTAAACCCATGTATTGGACCTAGCCATAAGATTCCTGAAAAGTGTGAGAATTAAGACATGCCTCCCTCTCTAGTGTATCCTGTTGTCTGACTTCTGTTTCTTCCCATTCAGGGTGCTGTCTATTGAAGAATCCCATTCCCAGACACACAACTATTCTCATACACTGTATACAGAATTCAGAGCTACAGATTTAATTTGGGCAAGGTTCTTTGGGTAGATGTGATATCTTTTATTAGATCAACTAAGTAGTCTTTCTTCAGGCATTGTGAGACTCTGCTACTGTTATGAGTTCTCCAAGGTAGAAAAGAAGCTAACCTTTATAGAGTCCACTCTAGCAACCTGTTTTAAGTTAGTTGAGACAAAACTAAGTATCTAAGTCCTTTTGTAGACCTAGCAAACAGGGTTTTTTTGTTGTTGTTGTTTTGTTTTTTTTAATCTCAGTGGCATGTCTACGCATGCAATTAATGCACCTTAATTTTCTTTACAGAAAATTCAGGCTCATTAAAGTGCTCCTGATCATACATCTACATGTATGTCTGCATCCAGAGCAAATTGTGCCTGACCGGATTAGCTCAATTTAGGGTTGTTCCTGTTCTGCTCTGCCCCCCTGCAGCAGCCAGAGGGAGCTCCAGGCTCCCCCAGGTACCAAACTTTAGCTGTTCTGGCTCCAGGCACAGCCCCAATTTGCATGGGGTGGGGGCAGGGAGGGAGCTGTCCCAGCTTGGTGGGGGCAGAGGGAGCTGTCCTGGCTCAGTGAGCAGCTCCCTGCCAACTGTGGAGAGATCAGAGCTGGCCCTGAGCCATGGAGAGTGGGGGAGAATGGTCTCTGCTCCCCCTGCCCCCAGATTAGTCTCTGTACATGGCAGGCAGGGAGCTGCCACCAAGCAAGGACAGCTCCCCCTGCCTCTGACAACTGACGCCCAGGAAAAAGCCAACCTATTAAATAGGTCCCTCAAGGCTCTGTCCTGGGACCCATACTGTTCAACATCTTCATTAATGATGTGGACATTGGAGTCAGGAGTGGACTGGTCAAGTTCGC
>NW_017728950.1:3052283-3062014 GCF_001723895.1 Crocodylus porosus | reverse complement strand
GTAAATTGGATGCTTATCTTGCTGGGATCCTATGACCCCAGCTGACTTCCTGCCCTTTGGGCAGGGGGCTGGGCTCGATGATCTCTCGAGGTCCCTTCCAGCCCTGATGTCTATGATGTCAGAGCGAATGTGGCAGAGCCTCCTGGGACTCAGGGCTAGCCCTGATCTCCCCACAGCTGGCAGGGAGCTGGCTGACAAGCGAAGCCAGCTCCCCCTGCCTGCTATGGCCCCCTGTTGCCTAGGCTGACCAGGAGCAGTTTGCTGCCAGTCAGCATCTACATGTGTCCTTCAGCGCATTAGTTTAAAGCACCATTTTCTAGTACCTGTATCTGTGGTTACTAGCAAATTGCACTTTAAATTAATACACTGTGCAGTAATAGCTGCACATATGTAGATGGTGATGATTTATTGTGCATTAGATTAGTGCCTTGCCTAAAAAACCCCCCAGAGTCATGATACAAAAATGCCATAGCACAAGTATGTAATTTCTGTCCTAGATTCTCATCCTGTGTCCACAAAGTTAGAATCATATTCTGTATTTTAGTCACTTTATGTTTTGTTTTATTTTTTTACCTTAACTTTTACTGTCAAGCACATCTTCAATATTATGCAACCCTTATAATGATTCAGCAGTGCTATTTATTTGACCAGTGTAGTATGAAGTAAATAGCTGAGCTGAAAATACTAAGTTGAATTTAATGAGTTACTGGTACCAACTAAATATCCACAGGTAATATGGTAACTCAGATCATCTAACAGCCAAAGAACCACTGAAAAAATTATTCATAAATAGCTATGTAGGATGGCTCATTAGCATTTGGCATCACTTCTGCAACACAAAGTTGAAATTAAAAATAAATATGGGGAAAGAACAAGAAAATGACTTAAAAGTAGTTAACTTTGATGTTAAGAGTCTAAAGTAACACAACATCACCAGATTTTCCTGCAGGCAAGTGCTTATTTTATACTCCTACCAGCTACTACAAAAAATTTACATCAGCCTGCAACAAAAGTGTCATGAGCAACAGCTGCGTGTGGCATGTGAGCCCAGTGCACTTGGTAAAGGGAGTCACCAGACTGGAGATAAGGGAGAGCCAGCTTCAGGCATGAAGTGGAGCAAGGGCAGGATATTGCTGTGAGAAGAGGTGGCAGGTATCACCACCAAGAGTTAGGTCAACCCTTTCCTGGCCAATCCAGGGCTTTGGATCTATGCTCACCATATAAAACTGCACAGCCAGGAAAGGGTTAACGTGTCACTTGGTGGTAACACCTTTTTCATAGTTGTATCCTGCCACTACTCTGCTCTAGAATGCCTGCAGTTTTGACCCCACTGTGGCTTAGCACATACATGTGACATGAATTTTTTGCTTTCAAGAGGTGCAGTTTCCCTGCCATAGTACTAGTACCTCCTTGTCTCTACTGCACATGCTCCACCTAATATCTTACCCTTTCACCTGGCTGTGAAACCCCTGCACCTATCTCTTTGAAACTTGGCAGGCTTCATGCCCTCAGAAGGAGCCACCATTCCTGCAAGTTTCATCTAAATCACACCAGAAATGACAAAGGTATAGGCTGTTTTGAGCTTCCCCATTATAGCCTATGGGTGAAACATTGAAACAGCATCGAAACAGCAAAACTGTTCCGATGAAACAAAACAGAACAGTGATTTTGAATCAAAATGAAATTTGAAACAAAACGCTGTTCCATCAAAATGTCGAAATGCAAGTCGAAACAGAACGGTGCCATTTCACACAGCCCTTATTATTATTACGACTGCACAGTTACTGTAAAGAGTATATAACATGAAATACCAGGTAGCACAGATGAGACAAGGAAGACTGAGACTGTTGACATTGTAATTAACTACTAAATAAGTGAACTTTGCTATCAACTTGTAGTACTATGGCTACAGTAGTAGTACTATGGCTACAAGGCAGAAGTATCAAACATATAACCCATGGAACCATTATATCTGTCCTACCAAGCTACTAGAATTTGGGGACTGTGGCTGGCTGACAGAGAATTTGGATCCCAAATATGCAGTTTACAGTCCTTGCTTATCTTGTACCTGAAGGAACCATGCCTTCTGCCCCTGACTATGTGCCACCATCCTTCCTTAGCCCTGTGCTGCTCCCCACCCCTGGCATGATGTTGCCATTCGTTCTCAGACCCATGCTGCTGCCTGGCCCTAGATCCATCTCAGCTACTGTTGACTCCATAGATCTACCCCAGGAAGAGACCCCCATAGTCAGGATCCAGCCCAGAGTGGAGGTGAGTGACACCTCTAATATTGTTATGATTTCATTAAGTATAGTGTGTACTGTTCTGCCCACCAGTGTTCAAAAATGATACTGTAACAAATTCAAAGAGGAGCCACTACAGTAGTTAAAACATAAAAATCTTATTATGAAAGAAGATTAATGGAGCTTAGCCTGTTTAGAAACACAGAGATTGAAGAGAATATAATACATATACAAAGTCAAAATTTGGGAAGAAGAAGAGTATTTTAGGCCAATAAAAAACAGGGCATCGTCAAAGCCATCATTTTCCTTACTTTTACCTATGGCATTTACAGGATCTGGATGTTCTCAGTGTTTTGGGTAGTGTGCTTTGTAGTTGTGCAAACAGGTGTGAAGTAGCAATTTTGCAGATCCCTTGAGTATATGTTTATTTATCGCCATAAGGGACTGGACACCATGGCCAGGGAAGCCTACTTTATATGATACTGATAAGTACCCACCTGCTTGATATTACCATTTGCCATTCAAAGGTTTTATTCTTGTATCTACTGTATTTTGAAACCTTTTATATGGAGATTAGCAATACAGTGCTTTCTAGGACATTATTACAGCCAGCTGATTTCTGCAAGTACCATGTAACAAAATACTGCCAAATAAGAGTTACAAGCCTGAGTCTTGACTTTACTTCCTCAGGCTAATAGAACTTAGGAAGCAAGGGAAGCTTTTGAGGGTGGGAAAACAAGATAAGTGACACTGGGAAACAGAATACATTCAAAGGGGATATTCTTAAATAATGTTATTACTTTAAAGGAAAAGAAAAAATATTAGACGCATCAGATTTGTCTCTTTAAAAAGAAGACACAATAAATAAGTCTCCAATATCCTTTTAGGTTTACTGTCAAACATTTTCATTTGCCTGGGTGCAGCCCATCTATTTTTTTTCTATTTCTTTTACAGAGTCCCTCTCCAAATCCAATTATACAGTTATTCTCAACAACACTAAGGTTGAGTCCTCTGCATTGCTAACAGTCATATTTAGATTCAGTATGATTTCTCTTCAGGGTACATTATGCATTCTAAAGCTGTGCAAGTCAAATATGCTTCAGAGGATGATACAAATATTGGTATTCACTACCATGATTTCAAAATTGGGTATATGTCTTTATGTACAATATCTATTTTATTTATTACTAGGATTGAATTTCAGGTACTTTATTTTAATATCTCCCATTCATGTGAATTGATTTGCAGTCAGATGTAGGGGTGTGTTCTTAAAACGAGATTATCCCCAAGTTCTTCCATAGTTTGACTTGTACATTATACATATAGTCATAGGAGCATCTAGAATTTTGAAAAGTGGGGTGCAGACGGTATGGTGCATCATCAGACATAGCACAACATATATTTTTCTTCAGTCAAAAAGAAACTAAAAGTTTTACTAATATGCCAGGGCCCTAGGGCTATATTGTTTAGTTTATGATTGAAGCAAAAAAAATATAACTTTATTGGAATATACATTAATTTGCTATATAATCTATTATGTATAAAAATACAATGGACTAGGCAAAAAATAATCAAAAGATGTTGCTTCATTAGTTTTGTATTTATTAGAATTAACTGTACATCTCTTTTCCAGATTCAAAAAACAAATCTAGCTTCCTTGAGCATCTTAATGTGCAACCAATGCTTCACTGGAAGCCTGAGTTAATGTTCACCTGTGGTAACCCTTCTAACTAGAGTTAAAAACCATCTGTGGGGCTTTAAAATGAGAGCTTCATTACTAGGACGCACAGCAGAATGGTGGGAAAAAGGAAAATCAGTGGAACATAAAGGGCATTAAAAAAGAGAAAGGGTCTTTAACATCTATGGAATGAAGAGTTTAGAAAGATTCAGATACATTATAATAAGCCATGAAATCAATCGACTCCCTAACTGTTGCCTTAATAGAAATGCCGGTGACAATACCAGGCAGTTATTTTTAAACTTTGGGTGGATCAGGAATCAAGGTGAGCGACCTCACAAACTCTCCCTCCCCTAATCTGCTCCTGCATATAGCAGTAGGATGAGTATAAAAAAAGAATGGAACTTTCATCCTGTGGAAAATTTTGTTTTAAATTTTGTTTCATACTGAAAAAAAACATTTGAAAGATAATATATTCCAAAAAATATTCAGCTCAAAACATTTTGTTTCAACATTCTCCAAAGAAATATTTTTTTCATGTTTGTTATGACCAAATTAAGATACTTTGTTTCAGTTAGCTCAGTGTTAATTTGTGCTACCCTTGATTGCCATAATGCCTCAGGGGAGTTGTAGTACAAATGACTCCTGCTCCCATTTATTTTATGGGTTTGGCTTCAAAAGAACATGATCTAACATGGAGGGTGTAACCTAGCAGGGAGGTTCAGCCTACATTTCCCATAAGGCTTTGCAGCTATTTAAATAGATATGCATTGCAGTTGAATTAACCAAAAAGATTTTAACTCAGTTTGAGATGCTAAAATGTTTCCAGGACATGTTTATTTTCCTTATAGAAAAAATTAATTAAGTAATTTGGGGGGGGGGGTTCTGTGTAACATTTGAGATTTTCAAAAAGTGCATTTTATGGTGAAACAAAAAAAAAAAAAAATCAAAGGACGACTCCCAGCCATATCTGTATGGTAACACACTCTTTTTTTGCTTCTGTGCCAGATTTTCCAAAGTGTTAGTTCTCAGCACAGCACCAAAACAAGCAGCAGGCAGCATAGATTCATCTTATAGACTCAAATCAACAGATCCAGATTCAAATCCTGCTCTGATATGCTACCGTACCAACATTGTGACAAGGCCATCAGAATCCCTTTGGTAGTCATATACAGCCCCCAGCTTGAATGCCTCAGCTAATGACCTTAACCCCTGGTAGTAGGACACAGTCCCAGGGATGGCCATGCAACTCCTACCCCAACTCTGGCTCCTCAGTGCACCCTCCCTTTTTATCTCACCTGCCATGCCTCAATGTAGCTTATAGTGCATAGGGAGGTTGCCCCTCAAAGTGAGCCAGCTAGACCTTCCCAAGGCCAGCTGGCCCCAGTCTTGACCTTCATGTACTAAGCCATGCCCTCTTAACTTCTATCATTGCCTCAGAGTACCAGTTGCCTTATGGGCTGTATTCATGGTCTCTGTCATCCCCAGTAGTGATGCCAATGCCTCACAAGAGTTACTTTGAATTTATCCACTGGGCCCCCATACACTCAGCCTGCTCAACCCCTGACCCCGTCAAGGCTTCCACTTCTCCCTGGGCTCCTGGCCATAGTTTAGCTTCTGCTCCTCTTAGGCATCAGCCTGTTCAGCTTAAGCCTGTTCTGGCTTCAGCATCTCTCTCTAGCTTTAGCCCTGCTAACATAGCCTCAGACCTCCCAGGCTTGGTCTAGTTCTTCCAGCCATCTGGGCCCCTGGACCCAGCACAGCTGCTGTAGTTCTGCCTCAGCCTTCTGGGTCCCTCACCACAAGTCAGGCTGTTTTCTGAAAGTTTTCTCTGAAAATCCAAATCTCTGAGACCTACTTTTGTTTGTTTTTTTTAAGTTAAAAGGCTCTTTTGTAGTAGCTGTGGGACAGCTGTACTATCACTCTGTAGCCTGGGGCAAAAGATTCCTATCCTCTAAACCCAGAAGAGTGTGCAGTAAATCAGTGTGCACAACATGTCTTACCTGAAGTCAGAAAACACCATGCTTATTGCACCAAGAGAATAAAGTTTAGCAACATGAGGCAATGAGAGAAGTAGGAAAGCTTCTTTTTTTTTTCCAGCTACAGCTGCAATAAGCTAGTCCTTGTACTTGAGTACTTAGTAAAAACGTCTCTCAACATTTCTTGTTTATGGTTCATTGCAAGACCAGCACGTTTACCATGAAATATCCTGAACAACTTTATTAGGTTAATAACAAAGAGTCCCAAGCCATATTATTAGAATTATCAGTGTAGATCTGGATATTATCCAGGGAAGTGATGCTTCTACTCTATTCAGCACTGGTAAGGCCTCTCCTGGAGTAATGTGTCCAGTTTTGGGCCATGCTTCAAGAAGGATGTAAACAGTCTTGTTGCCCAGCACAGGGCAATAAAAATGAACAAGGGTCTAGGAGACAAGACGTATAAAGAAAGCTTAAAAGAAAAAGGGTTATTTTGCTTAGGACCTTGTTACTCATTGCACTTTGAGCTGCTCAAATGTTTATCAGTGATAGTGCTAGTTCGGGTTTGAAGCAACCACACTTTGAAGCCAGCAGGGGCCTTGAAAACTGAAAGGTAAGCATCCTCCCCCACCATATTCCAGGCTTCCCCCTGCCCCCAGGACTCCCTCTGTTCCTCCTAACACCTGGGGCCCAAGAGTCCTTTAAGATCACCCCCCATTACCTTTGGCTGCCAGCACTGTTAATGGGGAGCAGGCAGGGAAGGGGAGCACACCCACCAAGCACCTGGCACTGCTGCTGCTGCCACCGGGTTGCTGTTCTTCTCCAGGTAAAGCCCAGCCTAAAGAACAGCGGTAGTGACAAGGGATGAATAGATGCGTTCCCCTTCCTTGCCTGCTCCTCTGGGACAGTGCAGGCAGCCAAAAGTAAGCTGGGGAAGGTAGGAGAGGAGTGGTAGGCCCAATCTGGGCAGAGTTGGGGGACAGTGGGTTGATCCAGGTTGGTGGGGGTGGCGGGCCCAATCTAGGCCAGTAAGTGAGATGAGGCATTATTAGGGGTGGTGACCCAATCAGGGGAAGTAGGGGGTGGCAGTGGGCCTGATCTGGGCCAACGGGGGAGGGAGGGAGGGTAAATGAGGGGTTTACACTAACTTGTAGCCTAGGGTGCCTACATGTTAGCATAACATGAGCTGGGTAACATCAATCAGAGATTGTAATAGTTAAAGCTTTGTTAATAGCAAAAGTTTTGCATGCTGATTCCATAGGAGGCTGGTGAAGCAGCATGTAGCCTCCTGCTCTGCGAGTGACCGAGCCATGAATCTAGAGAGTAGAATGTTGTGATACAGTGGAATGTGGTAAACACCAGGTGTGTTGGATCACAACTCATCCCCATTTTCCTAGCTTGAGATAACATTGTTTACTTTAGACTATATAAGCTGTATATTCTTAAGTTACTAGGGGTTCAGCCACTCCGGCAAGAGTTGACATGTGCGGAGCCCTGGCACAGGTTATCGCGTCCCCAGGAATCAGAAAACTCTGGGGCCAGGGGCACCATGCGGGGTAGCGGCTGCTGCCTAAGACCGATATGAGGTGACCGTCCTCTCTGCTCTGCTCTATTGCCTGCTTCTGTGAGTATCCTTAAATAAAGCTTTGCAAGGGTGAAGACAACTGTGAGTACGTCCTTTGTTCAAGCGTGGGGAATCTTCTGGACCCAGTAGTTCATTCTAAGACAGAAATAAACCTAGCCTGGAGGGATAAATTCACCTAAAGGGTAAAACCAGTTTCACTTGTTAATGTGCGGACAATGTATGGGTTAAGAGCTCCAGGAATGGCCTAAAATTAGCATGCAACAAGGCCCCAAGAGATGAGACAATAGTGAGGGGGGATCTGATAGCAGTCTTCAAATACCCAAAGGGCAATTATAGAGAGGATAGAAATGGTATTTCATTTGTGGTTGTAGGGGACAGGACTAGGAGCAATGCCTTAAAGCTGCAGCAGGGAAAATTTAGGCTAGAGGAACTTTCTGACTATAAGGGTGGTCAGGCACTGCAACAGGCAACCTAGAGAAATTGTTGAATGTCCATCCTTGGAAATTTTCAAAAGCAGGTTATAAAGACACTTGGCAGGTTTAGTCAAGGATCAAAGAATCTATAAGCTATTTATCCAGCCTCCTTCCTGGAGCAGTATCAGCAGTATCATCCCTGTCCAAACCATCTTATACAAATCCATTGTTGAACCACTTAGGGAAATTACAGTTCATCTTTACACAACACAAGGCATAAAACCCTAGCCTATCACTGATAAAGCAGCGGGACCATGGTAGCTAAGATCCTACTTCTGTAAAGGCTGTTAATACATGCTCAAGAGATCCCAGGAAGTGGGCCACGCCCCAGCTACTGAGGAAGGCAAAACCTTCCAGAGTCCATACCAATCTGCTGATAGGGTAAAATTACTTCCTGACCCCAAATATGCTGTTTGGTTTGACCCTGAGCAGAGGGGCAATTCCCTCTAGCCAGGAACCTCTGGTGTTATGTCCTGGAGGGAGCACTGGAATGCTACAGTCAAAATCCCCAGCCTTGGCTGCAGCCAACACCCAATGCCCCTGAGAAAGGCTTAAATAAAACCCTGACACAGGTAGTATGGGGCGAGAGGAGGTGTAGAATTCCCTCTGAGCCCCCTGCAACAACCAGCAAAGCCCAGAAGCCTGAGCAAGGGGCTGGATTAGATGACCTTATAATATCCCTTCCAGTTCTACTTTCCTATGATCCTAAGGCAATAGTGTACAATATAGAGAAAGATTTTTTAAAGTAATGCTAAGAAATAGAAATAGAAATATTATAGATATCCAGTGTGAAAGTGTGTATATATATATTTTTACACTGGATATCTATAATATTTGTGTATATAATGTTTCTATATTTATATAATATATAAAATGTCACTGTCATACCACAAAGAAAGGTTTTCCAATAACGTAATAAATTACACACACACACACACACACACACACACACACACACTTGTTTAAAGTAATACGGAGAAAGAGAAATATTATATATATCCAGTGTGAAAGTTAATACAGATATAGATACACACTTTCACACTGGATTCATATAATTTTTCTATTTCTCTGTATTACTTAAAAAAGAATACTTGTGTGTAACTTATTATGTTATTGGAACACCTTTCATTGTAGTACAACGGTGAAATTTGTGTCCCCTTGACTAAACATTTCAAATCGTTATGTAACTTTAAAAAATATTCATTAATGCCATTGGAAAATAAGAGCAGCAAAGTTTTTAAAAATGCATACATTTGAAATGGCACTTTGTATATTATTTATTGAGTGTGAAATTAGTAATGTTGAGTAATGATATTGAGTCTAAATTAAAAACCTGCCTCTCAAAACATCTGGGGAGTTCAGATTAAGATCCATATTTCACAGCCTAGGTCTATCTCAATTACACAAACACTGGGGAAATGCAGACACAAAATCAGATTTTCATTTCACAGCTTAGGTAGACTGAGTTTTTAAAGTAAAGCATTTATGTATACTGGTGCATCACTTCCTGTGCTGATTTTTTCCAAAAATATGATAATGTTACAAATGTTTGTTAAGCTAATACACCATATAATGATAACATTTATGGACTAACTTTTATTTCTCATCTATTGTGTATATAATTTTTAAAATAAAAATGTGTGTGTATATGTGTGTGTGTGTGTGTGTGTGTGTGTGTGTGTGTGCGTGTTTGTGTGGGTGTCTATGTGTGTAAAGATGAGTACATTTGCAATGATACACAAGATTCAGCTTAGCTTATTAAATATCCAGATC
>NW_017728950.1:3036949-3052183 GCF_001723895.1 Crocodylus porosus | reverse complement strand
GTTTGTGTGGGTGTCTATGTGTGTAAAGATGAGTACATTTGCAATGATACACAAGATTCAGCTTAGCTTATTAAATATCCAGATCTAAAAAAATTTAAATCTTTGATCTCAGATCATCAGATTTTTCCAGAATTTCCTCCCATAATCTTTTTTCATATATCTTTACATACAACTTCTTTTGTAACTCAGCCTAGCCTACTTCTGTTTGATTTCTAAAAGTATTCAGTTCTGAATACTCTGTCTATACTCATGCAAAACTACTATTAGGCTCAACACAAGTGTTGTTTAAACATATGTATTGAGGCTAAAATTTACAAAATTGGCACAGATTTGGGTTTTTCAATATTTGAGATACCTCAGGCTTGATTTGCTCAGGAAACTGTTTTCTAAACCTTACATTTGAGGAACAGAGTTTTCCTTTGGCATACAATTGCCTCAAACTCCAAATCAGAAGTTTCCACATGAACAACTTAAAGAATCTAGTCCTAGGATATAAGCTTAGCTTGACTCAATTCTTTTCAGAATTGAGGAACCAATTGCTCTTGAATTCTATTTTGTAAGTAGTGCAGTTAGTGAAGGATTTTTTTCAGCTACCACTTTGGGATTCTTAAAACCACATGCCAAAACATCTTATAATGTAGCTTGGATAAAACTGAAGATCCTAGACTATGTTCTCAAGCTTGGGAAATGTATTTTTAATTGCTGGAAATTAGGGGGAAAGTAAATCCATTTTTTTCTTTCATTGGGTTACACTCTTTTTCCAAGGAACTCAGAATATAAGAAATAAGCATCTGTTGAAGCAACTAGTAGTACTTGGTGAAAAGAAATAAAGCAATAAACAACTGTAAACAAGTATTTTTATTAATAATAGCAGCAACTGCCTAGAGTCTGACCCGCTTCATATATTAAATGCCATAAGCTAGTTCGGAACTATTGACAACTAATCAAAAGCAATGAGATAACAACTGAAAAAGGAAGTGGTGGAACATGCACAAGCTTTTCAGAAACCTAAGCTTCCCTTTTGCATATATTTTCCAGGTACAGTTAAATGATACCTGGATCTTATTTTCAGGTGCTAGCTGCATTGTTAGCAACACTGTATTTAAGGTAATAATCCTATGTTCTTCAAAGAAGTCCCCTGCATAGAACATACTCAACTCAGTACAAGCCCTTTTTAATACATAATGCAACGAGACAAGTGACTGAGATGACCGCAGTTGCACCTGTGTAAACCATTGAACAGCCCTATGGGTTGTGGCATAAAAATACAGTAGTTGATATACTGTCTATTAATGTAGACTACTGATGTGATCAACAGTAAAGCACTGTTAACATGAACAATTTTTTTTGCTTTACAAACATTTAGTATACCTTCTTATTGCTTTTGAAAAATACCTACATTTACTTATCTTTACAGCTTTAAAAATGGAGTATATTTTTTCCTATTTCCCTGAAACAAAAATGTGTAGTATTTTGACTTTAGGCCACCTCTGCAAATGAGGGTTTCCCTCTATTATTCACCATTCTGATGAATGCACTCTAATCATAACACTTTATCAATAATAGCTTTCTAACGCATATAATTTCCAACCAAATCTGATTCACATTTGAAAGTTCTCATTGTTTACCATTTGTTTTACCACCACTTACTCTCTAATGTTGATGGCTTCTTAATTGCTATTAGAACAGCATGCGGAAATTAGTTTGTTACTATTAATTTTCCAGTTGCCAACTAGTTCATGAACTGATATTTGATTTTTGAAATGTGGTTCATGAATTGAAACAGAAACAATGCCACCCATTGTGCTGAGTTAAGGATTTATGAAAATTAGTTTTTTTGATGGACATTTAAACATGCAGCCATAAGCTTTTAGTCTCAGAACATCAAATTGTAAAGTACATTGACATTAATAAGCCTGTGGATGTGTATTCAAGTTTCAGATAGTACCACTGCCTACTGCTAAAAGCTTAAGTCGAGGTAAATATTAGCATGAGAGGACACAAAGCAAAAAAACGGTAATTCATTAATTGCAAGTACAAAATTGTACCTCTACTGGAAAATGAGGAAAATACAATAGAAAAGATATTCTATTTTATGTAATGGCTTTCATAAGCCACTTCAATGTGCTTTATAAAGCAATGTGTTTGATAGAGGTAGTGCAGCAAGTATGTAGGGTTTTACTGAAGCCATCATGCATTTAATAATTGTTCATTCACAGCCTTAAACACTCTAGTTTTTTATATTAAGAAAGGACATCTTATTCAGGACAAATGGTCCTACTCTTTTTTAGAAGTACAGTGGATCTTTAACTTGCACAACCATCAGATATTGTCAAAAGATGAACCTTATAATATTCTGTCAATGGACAGTGACTTCAATTCAGTACTCCCCAGTACAGCACTGCAGTATTAGCACTGGGTGCAAGGCCAAATCCAACCAAATGGTCAGTCGCATATACCATAATGGAGTGCATTTTAAAGCATACACCAGTTAATTTGAACTAAGAGCCAAACAGCAATATATTTAATCTGTTTAATACCTTACACTATAGCCAGGTACAGACATTATACTTTTAACAGTATAAGTACTTGAAAACCAGTCTAAAACCAAAACAGTGCAGAAGTTTGGCATATACAAACTGGTTTAAATATGGTGGAACCCAACCTAAGACATACCAGGATCAATGTGCACTCAAGCTTAATCAATTTAAGTTAGACTGGTGCATCAAACTTCTGTACCAGCTTGTCGGGGTACAGCCACGACAGCCTCCCCGCGTCGGGGCCGCTTACTGGTCACCAAGTGTTGGCTCACTTTGGGTTGGGCGTTTTACACGCACTTGCCTCCCCTGCCACGACTTTGATGATATTAGAGTTGGTTCAGATGGTCCGGCGTGTGTCGTCCAAATATGCGACTCCTTGGCGTCCCACGGGTCCCGCGTTGATGAGGGCTCCGCCTCCCCTACACCCTCACCCGTTCCACCGGGAGGTGGCCGCCTATCTGGCTCAGCCACGTGTCCATAGACCACACAGATTGTCCATGAAAGAAATGTACAAGTCAACACAAATGCTATAGCTAGGGGTCTCCCTGGGTTGGGGCCGCTGCTTCTGCCTTCGGCAGACGGTCTCCGATATCCCCCCCATACGCTGTGGGGGTCAAAACCCCATTCCAGCTCTCACAGATCTCTTCTTGATGACTTGTTCAATTCTTCCCTTTATAACTAAGGCTCACTGTGGCCGTTCCTCCCCTATTATAGGAACTACGGTGCCCACAGTCAGTGAGTGCCCTGCTATTAGGGCTTATGCAGTACTCGGCTCCCGCCGGGTCCCAGCAGCTCCCGGCCCGGCCGGTAACAAAACATTCCCATGTCCCACAAGGGCCATCTGACTGGGCTCAAGAGCCCCGTTGGGGCTTACCCCTTCTCCAAAGGCTCCTACCGTGGTTGAGAGCTGCTCGCATCCACTGCAACGTGCTCCGGCCGGCTCCAGCCCCTCCACTGCCTGCCTCCGGTTCCACGCCACCCCTTCTTGCCAGCCCCGGCCTCTCTTTTATGCCAGTCCTTGGAGCACCGGCTCCGCCCTTCCCCACACACCTGTGAAAGGTGAATTCCCGCCTAGCGTCTTGGGCCTGCTGGCGTGGGACTAGCGGGCTACTGCTCGGGCATGGGGCCCTGCAGCCTGCTGGCTCCTTCTCCCCCTCACACAACTCCCCTATCAATTCAAGTTATTTCACTGTCTGCCAGCATCCCAGGTGCCTTTGAGACAGCACCCCCTTCCCCCCAAGCTTCCCTAGCATTTGTTCTGTGCTCTGCTGCTCTAAGCACCCAGCCAGCCACCCCCTCTCCCCCACAGGCTCTCACAGAGTGAGATGCCTGTGGCTGATGATGATGGGAGGGAGGGGCCTGCAGACCAGTCAGGCTCCTTCGGGCTGTGCCTACTTGCAGGGGGCATGGGGATCCCTGGGTGGGTGTGCAGGAGCCCAACCGAGGACCCCCATTCCCCTGCAATTGGGCACAGTCCCAGGGAACATAAGTGGGCTGCAGGGGATGAACAAGCACAGTCACCTCAGCTGCCCATCTGTAGTTGATAAACACTTGTTGCTGATGATGATGGGGGATGAGGGCAGAGGTGTTCAGCTATGCTCAGCAGTCAATCAGGAATGACTTGGCTGCTTGACTGCGGTCAGCAGTCTCCAGCATCTCAGGGAGGCTGCTGGGAGGTATGCAGAAGTGCCTCCAGCCTGCTGACCTTCTCCAGTGCAGGCAGCCTTTATGCCCTCCCACGAAAGAGCGACTGAGTGTACCCTTCACTCCTGAACTAATTTACACGGCTTACACAACCCCCCATAAGCTTAATCAATTCTGCCTCAGGCTTTTTGAACATCTGTACTTAGCCTATGCATGCTGCCAGTGAAATCAATGGTATTTTTAAGAAATATCATGCTACTTCATTTCTGTAAAGGTCTTACAGTGTATCATGTAATTAGAATATACTTATGCAAATAGGTCTACTGATTGTGGACTTACTCACATCGCTATGATCTATTCATGAAGGTAAAGATTGGATGGACAGGTCCTAAATAGCCAGTTTTAACTTTTCTTCTCTCACATTTTTCTGGCTTTCAAATTTTCTTTGTGAATTAAAATTGAAATTGGCATGCAGCAGTTAGTATGCAGTTAGACATAGAACTGGCTTACCAATGCAGGTTTATGCATTATCACTATGGTGACCCCCTCCCTCCCCCCGTCCTGGTTTGGCATGCACGTGCCAAGATTCTGTAACCTGGTTTTCCAGCCAGTCATTCAAAAGTCCTGGGCTGGAATCTGGTGGGGAGGTGGAGCAGCAGTGCCAGCCAGGCAGGACCAAGGAAATGCCACATGTGGACTGGGTGGCACCTGCTCCAGTCCTTTCATCTTGCTCCTGCACAGGTGCAACAATGCCTTCCTGGTCACCTGCCTGGTACACCATGCCACTGTACCTCCCCACCAGAGTCTAGCCCAGGACTTTTGACCAACTAGACAGGACCAGGACCAGGTTATGGAATCCTGGAGTGTCCCAGCCAAACCAAATGGTTACTTGAATAATAACTAATGGGAAAAGTTGACTCCTCTTATAGTTGGCTCTGCATGAAAAGCTATG
The DNA here is from genome assembly GCF_001723895.1 of Crocodylus porosus. Classification (NCBI taxonomy): domain Eukaryota; kingdom Metazoa; phylum Chordata; order Crocodylia; family Crocodylidae; genus Crocodylus; species Crocodylus porosus. Next base: position 3,047,047 of record NW_017728950.1, on the reverse strand, counting down.
CTTATGATATTATCAAGAATAAAGTAATTGCTCAAAGAATACAATCTTACTGCAATTTAAGACCATTTTTTCACTGTACACTATACTAGAATTTCATTTAAACAATATTAGATGATACTTGTGTACCAGAGTATTAAAAATATCCTAGCAGCTGGACCCTCATAGTGTTGACCCCAGATAGTTAAATATAAAGAGGTGTCCTTTCATCTGAACTTTAGAAAGCAATATTTGCAAACCTTTGTCTTTCAGTGCAAAATGACTAATTCATAATATTATCCATGTCTTTGTAGTTACTACAGTCCCTTCTGTGCAGCCATATGCAGTACAAGTAATAATCTTACCTTATTATTTTCAACAGTGTTAGAAAAATACACATCTGACAAGCATACTGATTCTTCCTGGAAAGCAGGTGTGGCTTATATAAACTACTCAGCACAAAACAACAGGGCTTCTCCAATTTTCCCTTTGAGCCAAAATCAAAATAAACACAATCAGACATTTACTGATAACAGCAGGCAATTTGCATTAGGAATGTAGGGAAGAAGAGGGAGGGGGCTAAGACACAATGACAGCTGCAATGGCATTTTCTTGCCCCCCCATTGTTTTTAAGAAAAGAAAATTATGGATAACCAGCCACTAAACCAGTTCATTTTACAAAACGCCTATGGATTGTAAATGTTAGCACAGTGTCAACAACCTACTAAAAATGGATTTTTTTTCTCCCCCCCCCCCTTTTTTTTTTTGCTTTGAGCTAGAATTGAGGTCAGGGTAAAATTAAACTTTGTAACAGAAGGAATCCTTCAGTAGGTAGAAAGAAACCATTGCAACAGACAAATTGTAGAAATAACCAACTTGAAAGTATATATCAAGGGATGATGTTTTTAAACTCCACTCTTGAAATCTATTTTCGCTGTTTCAGGTGAAGCAAACATACAAGTGACTATAAGTAAGCTTCCTCCCTATCTAACCATGGGTAAAGTAAAACTCAAAATGTACAGCATTTCCACTACAGGCTTTTTGAGCAGCTATACTTAGCCTATGGTGCCACTGTTCCCTGCCTTTCACCAAATGGAGATAAATAAAGCTAACTGGCAAAACCACTGTCCTACTTCTACACATCTCTAGCAAAATAAAGTTATATAGTTATTTCAGTCACTCAAGAAATTTACTGTGTGTCTAACCTGATCTGACATACACACGTACACACACACACACACACACACACGCACACACACGCGCACACACAGAGCCTCTTACTATGATCCTGGATGCAAGTAAGCTCCTAGAGCTCACCAGAATGTTAGCACAGCTCCTGCTGGATTTTTGCATGTGTTGTGAGCTCTATGAGTTTCTCCTTTCAGCCCCAGGATCTGCTGCTGTTGTTCATCCCTGGGAATAGAGAAAATGAACAATGGCAGGAGGGAAGGGAAGAGAAAACATCAGCAAGCTCCTGAGCTGCTTCAAAACAAGGACTCTGAACAGACCAGACATTGAGCTCATGGAGCTCCCAGCAGAAGTTGCACTGGTATGCCAGTGATCTTAAAGAGCTCACTACACATGTAGCACACAGCCAAAGCTGGCGGGGAGACTGTGCTGCAATACCCCCCACCTCTGGGAGCTCCTAAACTTAAATACAGATTTTATAAATGATCCTCTTTTTAAAAACATATAATCTAAAATAGTGGCTCAAAAATTCACAAATTCTTGAGTATGCAAAAATAAATATTTACCTATTAAAAGATCTTTATTCAAATCAATATTCACCACCTCAAGTTAGAAATCCTATGAAATCTTTTGCTGATGAATCCTGGGCACCTTTTCAGCTGCAATAAATTATTGTAATCACTCAGAGCAAAGTTTTGATTTCATATTTGAATGATGAATCTTGATGCCAATTTTCAGCTCTCCTTACATGTGCAAATCTCGCATTTCTGTCCTTAATGCAGAATATGTTTTGGGGTTTTTTGGGTTTTTTTAATAAATGCTTTCACGCACCAAAAAGTGTTTATTCGTGATCATCATTGTGGCAGAAATGGCCTCCATAAATCTAATAATTCAGCCCCCTTTGGGCTTCCTCAATAATATTTCACATTGTAAATGAGGCTTTTCCATTTTGATATGGGAAAAATTTTCTGGGATCCTATATCTGGGATAAACCAAATGCATGATTTTTGAGGGATTTTCTTCCTCTGTGGTAAACTGGGTTTTTAACTCTAACACCAACTGAGTTGCCTTGAAATGTTTGCAGCAGCAGAATATTGATTTCATATTATTTAAATGAAAGTGCTATGTTACTCAGCACTTCCTTTTAAATTACTGTAGAAATGGAGATGATCAGGGCACATAGCAAGTGACAGTGGAATAAAGATTCTAAATGACCCTCTTTCAATAAAAATATTGTTTATAAAAACTACATAAATCCATCATGTTATCAAAGTGGACAAACTGACAAAGAGACCATAGTGTGTTCAATGAGAAAGAAAACTTTACACTATGATTATATAAAATTACCTACTGTGAATCTTTGGCTTTGTTCAGGATAGTAAATGTTAAGAGAAAAATATGCTAGATAATTTTTCCCTCTTGCATTTGATATAGATTGTTTTTTTTTTATTTTAGCAATGAATACAGGATATCAGTGTGCCTATAAGTTGACATTCAGTTGGCATCTTTGCTTCCTTTAAATTCCCCTGAAATTTTCCATCCAATTATGAGGACAAGTGAGTAAGGCAGCCTTGTATATTAGGCTGTAGACAGACGGGATGGATTTCAAAACTGACAATTTCTTTCTTGCCTCCAGAACTTTGATAATTGGATGACTTTTTTCCCCCCTAAAACCACAATGTTTGCACAAAATATTTTAACAACTGTCTAGCATTGCTATAGTAGTAAAATACATTCTTTGCTTTGCCTGGTGCCCCCACTCCCCTGCCAGCACTCTCATAGCGGGTACCAGTGCTCTCACCTTCCCCTCCTGCCCAGGAATGCTGGCTGTCAGGGGGTGCACCAGCACTCTCAGTGGGTGCACGTGCACCTCTGTGCACCCTCTACGCATTGCCACTCTATACAGAAAAAGAATATTCATTGCACACTTCTGGTCTAGTCTAGCTTCCAATTATGTCAGTTAAAGTCTTCTAGAAAAATGCAAGAGCAAGATCCACAAAGCTACCTTAGATAAATCAATGTTTGTTAGAAACCTAAATTAGAGTTAGGCACCTAAAGACCTTTGGCAATGTGGAACTAAGATTCCTGATTTTTCAAAGCAATTCAGCACAGTTAAAAATACTGGGGCAAAAAACAAACTTAAACTGAAGTATGGACTGAATCAAAGCCTAAATGATTCTTCCTCTTGTCTTAGGCTCCATCACTATATATCAATGTGTGTATAATAGGGGATCCAGACCCTGCTACTTGGGAGTGTTGCAATGTGGGGTCAGGCCAACTCTCAGGATCTCAATATTGTGCTGTTAGACAGGAAGGTGTGATACAATTGCACATATACAAACACACAAACCAATTATGTGCATTGGATGCACACACACACTACCAACTCAGGCACATATACATCCAAACTAGCCTAGACACATGAATACCTATCACCAATTTAAGCACATACACTATACACCCCAAAAGTTAGACAAAAATCAATTGTCCATACCCACACACTCCATACACATACACAGATCACTCATTCATATATTGTGCATACATACACACACACACACACACACACACACACACAGGTAAGTTCCTAACTTGGATGGTACGGTATGTATGTGTGTGCTAGGGGTACCTGGGATAATTGGGGGAAGGTTAAGGTGAAAAAGAGAATTAAAGTGTAGAGAGTGAAAGTTACCAGAACCAGGATTAGAGCTGGTGGACTAGAGAGAAGCTGGCTGAGGAACTGAGGCTTGGGGTTACTTAAGATCAAGTTGCCCCAGGGTTACTGGATGTCACTGGTTCAAGAGAAGAAAAAAGCCAAGGAGGAGATAGCCAGGAAAGAGAGAGAGACAGAAACCTGGGAGCTTGGGGCTGGAAACTGAGGCAGACAACTGAGATATTGGGGGGGGCACATAAGTGGTGGCAAGAAGGAGACAGCCAGGAAAAAAACTGAGGCAGAAACCTGGGAGCTCAGGGGAAAAGGCAGTGAGGATAAGACAGTGGCAAAAAAACTGGGGGTTTGGAGGCAGAGAGGAGCTCAGGACAGGTGTTGGAGGTGCCCGTGAGCCAGAAGCAGGAGAGGGAGAAATGAGACAGAAGTTAGAGGGGCGAGGAGCAGAGATTGGAGCAGGGCCTGACTGTAGTAAAGTAAACCCAACTCAGGGGTCCAAATAACACTTTTATTAAACAGACAACACACTACACAGCCCGATGAAGTTATTGGTTCACACATACACACACACACACGCATGCGCGCGCACTCACTATAGCAGCAGGAGAAGAAGACTCAGTGGAAGGGTTGCAGTCCAGGTAGGGAAGAGAAGCAGAGTCCAAGTCCTTGGTTGAAGAGGGGGAGGGGGTGATAGCTTACCTATCCAGGCTGGAAAGGGGGCCTTGTCCAGTAGGTGTTGTCCAGAGGAGGGTCACCGGCCGGGCCTCTGGGTGGATAGGTGGTGTGGCATGGTGCTGGTCCAGATGGAGAGGGTGTCCCAAGGAGTCAGTCTTCACTACCCCTTTTTAGGGGGCCGACTACCTCTGATCTCCTATGGGGAGGGCCTGTCTAGGCAATGTCAGTCCTGTTCCAGAGGGCTCCAGGTGTTCTTACTGAGCATGTGCAGCCTTGGCACAACGGTGAGTTGCCTCATCTTTTGTTTCTTGAATGCTGAAGGTAGTTTCAAGGGCTGGGTATTGGTGTTGATGGTTCGGTCATTCAGAAAGAGCTATTTTTAGAACTACTGCCATTGCCTCTCAAGCACCGTCATTCATCCTCATTCATTCAGGAACCAAGTTACACAGGAGGGGTAGGTATGAGTCATAGGTTACACAACGGGGAATGGGGACAGGATGGAGACTTGACAAACAAAATGGAAACCTGACATGACTCATGCTAACTTACATATATAGGCCTAAATCATATAGTAGCAGTAAAACAGTAATATGGAACAGTAAAAATCAATATAAATATAATAATTTTACAATATAAAGAAGAAGAAAAAACAAAACAAATACAACTTGTTACTAAAAATGCTGAAACTTATCCTATGTCTTAGCTCACTTATACTTATCTATATGGAATAGAGAGGGAGAGAAAAAGTCAGAAATGGTTGGGGAAGGGGAGGGAATGCATTTTAAAAGAAAAAAAAAAGAAAAACTGGGGGGGTTTGCTACAGGAGTAAGGGAGGCGAAGTTGAAGAGAGGGAACTGTGGAAGGGAGGCAGGATATCCTGCCCCTTTACGAAGATGTAGCAAGCTCAGTTAGCTCTGTGGGCCACAGCTGCAGGAAGGCAGGATGGCCCTTGGCAGGGAAAGCCCTGTACAGAGCTGTGGAAGGCAGGTGACCAAAAGGAGACCCAGAGCTGCAGAGGGCAGGTGACGCAGGGGCCCAGACACACAGAAGACCCAATGACGGAGAACAGGGCTGAGACTGAGAGCTGAATCTGAATCAGTCAGCCAGGGCTGCAAGTCTGCAGCCAGAGGAAAGGGAAGCTACAGCCAAGGGGGATGAGAGGCCTTTACAAGGGACAGAATAGTGTATGAAGTAACATCTGCAAGGCATGGGCATGGCTGTAGAGGCTGAAAGAAACCACAAATTTAGCCCTTAAGGTGAATAGGACATAAGGAATTGGTACAGGGACAGAAAGAGAGAGCACCTTAAGCTCACCAGCCTCTCTTCATCAAATTTTACAATATGATATGGCACCTGAAGAATGAGGGTGGGACCCTGGGGTGCAAGGGCAAGACCCAATTAGGGTCAAGGCAACCACTAGGGGGCATTACAGCAATACCTGGCACCTCACCTGCTACAGCGTGCACTTTAATTGATAGAATTCTGCCAATTCATAATGGCTGAAGACCTAGCCTTCTACAACAATTTGGATGAAGGAAATGTTTTTGGTGAATAGAGTGGGAATCTTGACTTGCACAAGGCAGTGCAAAACAGAAGTAGGTATTGTGCTATGTCAGAAAGATGCACAGAAATATTGACTGCTCAAGGCACATGTGCACACTTACTGTGCAGTAAAATACACTACTCACCCATAAATTTCCTTCTTGCAAATGCAAGTACCAAATATACTTGCAAGTGGTTACTAAATAGTAACACAATGTAGACACCAACTGGGGGCAAATTTGCTCCTGGTCTGCCCTGCCACTAAGGGGTTAGCCTGAGGCTAGCGCAAGGGCTCTGGGCTGAGAGCCTCTCCTGCTGCAGGGTTGGACTCAAGCCCCTGGAACATGCGGGTATTTTGAGTCCTGCGACACATGTAGGCAGTCTGATGCCACTCCAGGCTCCTGTGTCCTCCTGGGCAGACTGTAGGCCAGCTGTGGAAGACTGCATGCACCTTGGCACCACTGCCTGGCACCTCAGTGCCATGCAGCTGCCAGGCCCACATTGTCCAGGCCTTCAGAGTGCTGCAGGCTCCTGCCAGCCCTGTCAGCCCTCAGGGCCCAGCTGCAGGCAGATCATGGCCACCAGGGCCAGCTTCAGCTGCCCACAGCCCATCCCCAGCAGCCTGTCCAGAGCCTGTAGTTGCTGTGGGACACTGCCTTGACACATGGCTCCCAGTCTCATGCTGTGCCTCTGCACTGGTTACTGCAGGCAACTTCCCAAGCCCACCAGCACAGGGACAGCCATGCAGAGGCCCAAAGAGCCAGTACGATGGTGTTGTCCTCAGCCACTCCTGTGCCCAACACCTGGTGCCCCAAATGGTCCATGGAGGAGACAGGCAACCTCATGCTACTGTGTGGCAAAGAAGAGGTGTAGCACCAGTCCACACGGGGCAGGAACTAAAACATCTACATCTATGTGGGTTGTCAGGCTGAATGCAGGAGAATGGGCATGACTGGTCAGTGCAGCAGTGCCTGTACCCCTGCAGCTAGGGGGGCACAGACCTCTCACATGCCAAGGAATGCATCAATCCTGGTAGCAATGTCCTTCTCAGCTGCAGGGGGCAGAGATATGTAGCACAGCCACAGGTAGCCCTGCAGGAAGTGGCAGCAGTTGCAGGGCAGCCTGGACTTGACCCCATAGCATCAAAGCTCAGGGTCCCATGCCAGGTGCACAGATGCACCTGGAGCACCATGGTGATCACCAGCACCCCCGGGCACCCCTCAGTCCACACAAACAGCTCCTCATACAGCATCCACAAAACGCACAGCAGGGCATGCTCAGGGTGCAGCACTGGCATGGGGTGGGGGCACCTCCCTAGAGAGGCCCCCTGTGGGGAGGGTGGGGCATGGCATTAGGCAAGAGCCCCATGCTCCCCCCCAAGCCCAGGTGCTGTGATCTTGGTGGCAATGCAGAAAAGTGGCTGGCCTGCAGGAGAGGCAGCTGCACAGTAGTGTCTAGGTGTGGCCAGAACTACCCCCAGAGGTCCAGGAAGGGAGCCTGCATCCTGAACACCTCCCACCACTACTCATCATCCCAGATCTGTAGGATGACATGCAGCCACCAGTCCTGCCTGGCCCAGTGAGCTCTGAGGTGGTGGGTCTGGAGGCCTAGGATGGAGAGGGGAGCCCCAGTAGTGGCATCCAGAAGTATGCCATCGGTGTGCCTGCTGGGGTCTGGTCAGCTGGACAGGGTCCAGGTGGCAGCTTCACAGTGGTGGTAGCTGCACAGCAATGGCAGCCCTGGGATGGCTCAGTGGAGCTGGGGAGGTGGTCACTGCATATGGGGGAGCCAGGAGGTCCCAGACAGCCATGGGCCAGCTGGCAGTCAGCGCGGTGGGCCAGCAGGTCCAGTGTGGTGGCCAGCAGGAGCTTAGGGCTCTGGTCATTGCTGCCAGGGACAGGGGCTGGAGCAGCAATAGCATGGGGATGCAGAGGTGGTGAGGAGAGAACTGGCACACCCCTGTGCTGTGCACACTGCTCCTAGCCAGGGAAGTGGCTGGCATGGGAGCAGCGAGTGGGGCTGGCTTTTCAAGATGGCTTCCGGCAGCTGCAACCAGAACCTGGAGCTCCCCCCAGTGGCAGCAGAGGATCACTGCAAGGCTGCAGGAAGTGGCAGCAGTTTTGTGCTAAGAGCACCAAATCTGCTGCCACATCCCTCCATCTGTAGATGCCTGCCTGGGAGCATTTAGTCACAAGTAGTTTACTTACAGTGAGTAAGTAAACTGATCTTGGATCAAATGTATGTGTAGACACACCCACTGAGTATGTATTTGTGTTTCTCTCTGCAATTGCCTTAAGCTAAAAAACTTTCTAGATATCACAATTCGTATATATAATGGCACCCTAGAAACAACTATACAGAGAAACCCTCTGGGCCACCATAATTACCTCCAGATGATTCAATATTGTGTCAGACAAACCAAGGAAACTATAATTTACAACCAGGCCCTCAGATACCACAGCTTGAAGGAAAATATACACAACAACTTCCTCACAAATATAAAACTGCCTGTACCCAACAGGGACACTCCTCCAACAAAATAGACCATACCTTTGAACAGGCCACTCAAATAACTGGCACCAATCTGTTGCTATACAAAAATAACCCCATCCCCAACAATGACTGCACAATCCTACTTGTCACAAACCATCCCACACTTGAACCTATACATAAAGGGGATGATACCTTAAGAGAAATATACTTCTCTCCAGCCTGCAACCAACTCTACAACCTCAACAAAACATCATCAAACTCTCCTCTGATCAACACATCAAGCAAATTCTCCTCTGATCAACAAACACCAAGCAGAACAAGTTCTTGCCTGAAGAACAAATGCAAACCCTGCCAACTCATATTCACCATCACTATAATCAGTGCATCCAATAACAGTAGGTAAGCAGGGCATGCTCAAGAGCAGCAATCCTGAGATCACAGTTGCACTATTATGTATTTTCCTCGTAGGGTATAATGTATGTGTAGCCTTTACAGATATTAGTCTATTAGAGGAAGGAAGGAATCTTGTAATTAAGACAGGACAATTTAAAATAATGTATTGCTTCATGTAATCATGTTTTTAAAATTTGTGAAAATTTAATGTGGATTACAGGTTGTTTATCTTAGGTTTACTGGAGACATTTTAAGTAATCCATAGGACATATGGTTTACCAAAAGTGCAAATACTGTAGTCTTAATTTACTATAATTAACATTGAACATTTGTGTTTGGCTAAAGATCTTTTAATGGATGTCATCCTCCCACTGTACTTGGCCTTAGTGAGGCCACAGCTGGCGTACTGCATCCAATTCTGGGCTCCACAATTTAAAAAGCATGTGAAAAAGCTTCAGAGAGTCCAGAGGAGAGCCACGCACATGATCAGAGGGCAGAAGGCCTTATGATGAGGCAGAGAGCCATGGGACTCTTCAGGCTAGAAAAGCACAGGCTCAGGGGTGATTTGGTGGCAACTTATAGGTACATCAGGAATATGTATCAGGATCTAGGGGAACACCTGTTCACCAGAGTGCCCCAAGGGATGACAAGATCAAATGGTCACAAACTCCTCTAAGACCATTTCAGACTGGACATAAGGAAAAAGTTCTTTACTGTCCAAGCCCCCAAGGCCTGGAATAGACTCCATCCAGAGGTGGTGCAAGCACCTACTCTGGACTCTTTTAAGAAACATTTGGACAGCTATCTTGCTGGGATCCTTTGACCTAGCTGACTTCCTGCCCCTGGGGCAGCAGGCTGGAATCAATCTTCTGAGGTCCCTTCCAGTCTTAATGTCTATGAAAGCTATGAAATAATGTATTTGAGTATATTTTTTAAAAGATGAATTATGATTTATCTTTTTAACAATGCAAGAGTAAAGGAATATTAGGTATTGAATTTTACGACACCTACACAGTCAAATGGATTTCTAACTGGCTGGAGGACCACACCCAGAGAGTGGTGGTAGATGGGTCATTTTTGACCTGGAGGGATGTGTGCAGTGGGGTCCCCCAGGGCTCAGTCCTTGGACCCGCACTATTCAACATCTTCATCAGTGACTTGGA
>NW_017728950.1:3003253-3036338 GCF_001723895.1 Crocodylus porosus | reverse complement strand
TCACGGTCAGGGCAGCTAGGATCTGGAACCAACTTCCAAGAGAAGTGGTGCTGGCTCATACCCTGGGGGTCTCTAAGAAGAGGCTAGACAAACACCTTGCTGGGGTCATTTGACCCCAGTACTTTTTCCTGCCATGGCAGGGGGTTGGACTTGATGATCTGCTCAGGTCCCTTCCAACCCTACCAACTATGAAACGATGAAATTTGTTCTTGCGCAATATGTTAATATCATAAAGCAGCCCAGTTTTCAAGTCATGATATTTAAATATGGCAAATCCTCCATAATCATAATTGCAATCAGGTTCCAGCATAAACCTAATTTGTATCACATTCATAAACATTGTTTAGCATTATTTGTTTGGTCTGAAGGATAATTATTCAACCACAAATTAAATTAATCAATGTACTTTTGGTTCTTTAACTGTTGTTCTAGATTCTACATGTGGAGTTGTATCTAAAGTTTCTAAATCAAAAATAGGCAAAAACACAGGTGGCTCTTCTTAAAGCAAAGCATGCTATGATACGTTTATACTACATCCTGGTGCATTTTTAAAGAAAAGTTACCAGCTTCTTAAGAAATTACAAAAGAAGAAATTATGAAGATCATTGCTAAATGTAAAGACTTGCATATGTACCTGTTTTGTCAGATGTCTCTGAAGCTTTATTTTCCCTTACAAACAACTCAGTACAAAGCAGATATCTAATGAAATAAAATAAAAAAATCATAAAAACAATCCCAAGATCCATGACAAAATAGTGCAGTAGTACAACCACTATTGTATTTTAAGAAGAATTTGACCCTTAGCTTTTGTAAAGATGGTTGCAAAATGCCACCTAATGTTTTAGGCACACAAGGTTCTTTGGGTGAATCTGGTATCTTTTATTAGACCAACTTAAATAGATGGGGAAAATTTTTTAGCAAGCTTTCAGGTTTAAAAACCCTTTGTCAGGCTGAGGAAGTCTCTGCAGTTGGTGTGTGCTCTTCCTGGATGGAATGTAAAGTTAAAAAGCCAGAGGCTGTGCTGGTATGCGTACAAGATAGGCAGTGAGTGAAGATGTAAACTGAGGAGTCAGTGAGTGAAAGACAGGCTGGGTGCAGGGGAGAAGGGGGAAGAATGTAGCAGTTAGATAATGGAGAGGTACCTGGGGAGTCAGATGTCCATAAATCCAATGTCTATATTCAGTCCACGATTTTTTGTATCCAGGAAGTTGATGAAGTGGAGTTCATAGGCTCATCTCTGGGAAGTGTTTTGTAAGTTTCCTTTGAGGATCAGGACTGAGAGGATTGGAGAGAGAGTGGTTTTCTTGTGAGAAAAAAAAAACATTGAATTAATAGGAATCCTTCCCCAACTCAAGGCCAATGAATGAAAAAATGAATTATTTGCAGAGTTTTAGTACTCTGTTCCCTCCATGGCTGCTAGTAAGGCAGAGCTGGAAGGCAGAAAAGCCATGGAAGGGATGTAGAAGGGAGAAAAACCATGGTGCTGTCTCAAAATACAAAAAAGTATTCTCACTACTCCCAGCTTCTCTGTCACATGATATGCAAAGAAAAAGAAAAATTCTTCACCTGCCTTCTCTTCCTGCAGTGCACACACTCAAAGATAGGCATTGGATAGTTGGCAGATCCTCTGTGTTCCTTACTTCAGGACATACTGTCCTCTACTTTTGTCATTTCTTAATGAGTTTTCATGGACAAGGTTTTTTGGGTAAATGTGCTATCTTAGACCAACATGGCTACAACCAACACGCCCAAAACAGGGAAGATATAGGTTTTCAGCAGCCTTTTTTTCCCCGGCAATATTTTAAGCAAAGAGTATCAGTACAAAAGCATAATTCAACATAAATTGCTTTTTCTTACATCTATATAAATAAATACATAGAAATGTGCATTTATTTACTCAAAATTAAGTTATCATACAAAGTGTCTGGTGGTGTTAATATAGACTATGAGCCAGACCCTTTTTCATCTATGAAATGTAAAAGTAATACTGTACTTACCAATTTAAGTGCCTATTCTCTCCTGCCCAATTCTCTGAAAAAGCATTAAGTCAAAAGGTATGTGGGTCCTCCTCTTACTTGCCTTTTTGTTGGCTTAAGGCTAAGGTGGACCAAAGTAGACTAGCTAACATTTTTCAGGTAGATTTCATAGACATTAGGGCTAGAAGGGACCTCAGAAGAACTTTGAGTCCAGCCCCCTACCCCAGGGGCAGGAAGTCAGCAGGGGTCATAGGATCCCAGCAAGATAAACATTCAAGTGGCTCTTGAAGGCATTTATAGCAAGTGCTTGAATCACCTCCGGTGGCAGTCTATTCCAGACCTTGGGGGCTCAGACAGTAAAGAAGTTCTTCCTTATGTCCAGCCTGAAACAGTCATGGAGCAGTTTGTGACTGTTTGATCTTGTCATCCCTTGGAGCACTTCGGTGAACAGATGTTCCCCCAGAACCTGGTGAGCACCCCGATATACTTATAGGCGGCCACCAGATCACCCCTGAGACTGTTTTTCCAGGCTGAAGAGTCCAATAGCTCTCAGCTTGTCATCATAAGGTCTGTTTTCTTGACCTCTGATCATATGTGTGGCTCTTCTCTGGACTCTCTCAAGCTTCTCCACATTCTTTTTGAATCGTGAAACCCAAAACTGGATAAAATACTCCAGCTGCGGCCTCACCAAGGCCAAGTACAATGGGAGAATGACGTCCTAGGATTTGCTTGAGAAGCATCTATGGATGCAAGCCAGCATTTTGCTCACTTTACTAGCTGCAGCATCACATTGATGGTTCATATTCATCTTGTGGTCAATCATGACCCCGAAGTCCCTTTTGTTCATAGAGCTAGCCAGCATAGCACTGCTGAGCCTATAAGCATGCTGGAGGTTTTTTCTCCCAAGGTGGAGAACCTTGCATTTTTCGGTGTTAAACACCATCATGTTCTAGTCTGCCCATTTCCTGAGCCTATCAAGGTCAGCCTGGATCACCCTTCTGTCCTCAGGTGTGGATGCTTACCCCAAAGTTTGATGTCATCGGCAAACTTGGCCAGTCCACTTGTGACACCAATTTCCACATCATTAATGAAGATGTTGAATAGTATAGGCCAAAGAACAGAACCCATGACAGAGCACCATGACAGGGCACCATGACGATTTACTTCCTTCAACCACCACCCTCTAGGTCCAACCACGGAGCCAATTCCCTAGCCAGCGGATTGTGGTGAAGCCGAGGCTGCAGTTAGCCAGTTTTGCCAAGAGGTGATCATGGGATACCAGATCAAAGGCTTTTTTAAAGTCAAGATATATGACATCAATCTCTTCTCCCTTGTCCAGGTCATAAGTCACCTGGTCATAAAAGGAAATAAGATTGGTCAAGTAAGACCTACCCACAACACACCCATGCCAGCAGCCAGTCTGTTAAGAATGGCCACTTTGATAATCTTTTCTAAGACCTTCCCCAGGATAGAGGTCAGGCTGATGGGCCTGTAGTTTGCCAGATCCTCCCTTTCTTGATGATAGGCACCACATTGGCTTTCTTCCAATCTTTGGGCACTTCACCAGAGTGCCAGGAGCTCTCAAAGATCTGGGACTGAGCTATGATGCCTGCCAGCTTCTTGAGTACCCTGGGGTGTAAACGTCAGGGCCAGCTGACTTGAAGGTATCCAGCCTCTCAAGGTGTTCCTTCATAAGGTTAGCATTGATGGAGGGTAAGGAATCTCCCTCACCTGGGCCTTCCTGTCCCATAATAGGCAAGGGCATCCCTTTGGACTGGTGAAAAACCAATGCAAAGTACCCATTTAGCAAGCTGGCTTTTTGGGGGGCATCGGTTGTCCTATCTGGTTTAGTAGGGGTCCAATGTTGCCCTTGCTTTTCCTCTGGCCCTCCACATATCTAAAAATAGGACTTTTTATTGTCCTTGATACTTGTAGCTAGTTGGAGTTCAGTCACAGCCTTGGCTTTCCTGGTTCACTCCCTGCAGGTCTGGACCAGTGCAAGTACTTGAGCAAGTTGGAATAAGACTACAGTTAGACACATTGGACACACAGACTAGCCAGTGCTATGATGCTTGCTTTAGGGTAGCATTTACAAAACAGTAGCATGAAATACTAACCATCCCATACTACAGAAAGGGAAGATATTTTAAGGATATTAATCCCTGTAGTACACACCATTTCTGAATTGACATCAGATTGTTTATCTTTACACACAGATAAAGTTAGGGAAAGAGAATCTGTAGCCACTACATTTAAATCTGAATATCAGACAATCAAGAGTATGGGAGTGTTCATTAAATGCTTTCAGTTAACCTGCAAAAAATGGGTTAATTTCTGAAATGGAAACAGGATAAGGCTCTAAATTTAGTGCCGATCAGGTTCAACTATGTCAGGACCTAGAGTTTAAGTTCATTGTACAATGAAGACATGAAAGAGAAAAGGTAAAATATTGAGATTAAAGTTTAGATTCAGAATCTCTTCAATGTACACTGGTGATTCAATAATATGGTATTTTTGCATGGTTTTGATTCAGATATATCACATCTTCAGATTAAGTGAATTTTTAAAATATATGTAGTAAATATCAAGCTCCATATACAAATAGGACATCAAGATACCAAGTAAACACAACATTTAAAAAAACAAAATAAATGCTAATAATACCAATGCTAACTTACGAGACTATATACTCTTTCTTTATGCCAAAAGCTGCACCTTTACTTGAAATTTGTATTACTTCTTATTTAAAGTGAATTCATATAACAGAGAGGAGCTCAACCTTTTAGAGCAGTGGACTGTGTGCCTGTGACACAGCTTCACAGCTGGCTACCACAACCCTCTGATAGGGTAAGATGGAAGCAATGATGGGGGAAGAAGGTGGCTCCCAATGTCAGAATTAAGGAAGGAGGGAAAGCCTTTAACTTTTTAACTATTTCATTCAGGGATGCAGGGATACAAAAAGGTTGGCCGATTACAAAGCAAAAAATAAACAAATTACTATCAAACCAAGAACACCATGTCATTGCATTCATCACATCACACCATGACAGACATTTTCGCTACATTCCACGTTATGTCTTGCATGCTAGTTATGCAGTCAGAGTGCCGGCCAAATGGTCATAACTATAAATAAACAATTCATACCCTGCTCTATCCAATCATACATGCGACAACACCTTCAACTTCCCACACAAAAAGAAAGCAAAAAAAAGCATCCTGGTGAGGACCCAGGACATGGCACCGGTTGGAAGTCATAGTCCGACATTAAGCCACCCTGGTCGCCCAGAGCAGTCATGACATCAGAGTGCATATTTGAGATGGCCATCCTCCATATGGCACAATGCTCCCTCAAACACCCAGTGTGTCTCAAAGGCTGGCACTGCCTGCCGGAGCACAGCACACTCAAACTCCAGTGAGAGGTGCACCTGCACCGGAGGCAGAAAAGCTGCTGGCATCATCTGAGCCAGTCCTGGCACACAGGTTTTGGTGGCTCTTGAGGATGGCCATCTTGGCCTAACTCAGTAAAAAGTTGGCCAGGCAGATGGGGCCCTTCTCAGCCACCCAGTATGGGTAGGAGGACACATAGGGGTCTTTGAGAAGCTCCTCCCCAGCACTCACAGCAGCGACTCAAGGGTAACGATGGGTGGCTGCAAGTCAAGGAAGTCATGAAAGAGGGTCTCCTCAACACCCCCTGGGCAGAAGGGACAGGCTGTTGAGGCGGCTGGGTCAAAGTGGGACACAAACATGCCAGTGGCTAGGATGCTGTGCAGCAACTGCCATTGCAGGTCACCAGTCTTCTGTGCAGTTGGTGGCTTATACAATGTGCACCACACTGGGTGGGCTGGTGGGCAATCTGGCAGCCCCAGGCGCTGTCACAATGGTATATCGGGGCAGCCCACCAGCACTTGGGCATGACAGACATGAACCACCTAGGCATATAGGCTTCTATGCGACAGAAAAGCAAAGGGGCAACCCGTGTCACTGTCAGGAGGCACAGGGAGCATCAACAGGGTGCCAGAGCTACTGGCCAGCTCACCGGCCATGGCCGGGGTGACTGGTAATGTAGGAAAAACCTCACTCGGGACATCCGCACAGCAGGGGACCTGGCCTGGTTGGAGATGGTTGTCCAGGGTGGTGGCTGCTACCAATGGGAGGGCAGCCCAGATGTCACACAGGAGACAGCCCATGCTGCAGATGGAGGACATGCCAAGCTGGGTGGTCAAGGCCTTGGGCAAGAGCCTGGCCGACCGAGCAGGGTCAATGAGATGACTCAGGCAGAGAACACGTGCCTAGATGAGAACAGCTGTGAGACTGGCAGAGGCCAAGTTCGGCACAGGGTGCCTCAGAGCCGGGTTGTGCACCAGGGGTTCCCTCAGCAACTGTGGGAACTGCAGGTGACAGGCCTGGAGGTGGAAACAAAGTAGTTTGCCAGGCTTGTACCATGCCACAGTAGAAAGCCAGAAGCACCACCCAGTTCAAAAGCATGAGGTCCAACAGGAAAAGCTCCCGGTCAAAACCAAGGGCCCCCACCCTCTGCAGAAACCGGCACACCAGTTGTTACCAATGTAGGTGCTCCTCACTGTACAGGAGTCGTTGAAGGGCCTGCAGGTGGAAGGCGACCACCTTGCTCACAAGGTCAACCAAACTCTGGCCCCCCTCAGCTACAGGTAGATAAAGGACAGCTCGTGGGAGCCAGTGGGGCCCATTCCAGAAAAAAATAGACCTCTGAAGTCCCTCAAGTAGGTCCTCTGGCGGATTGAGTATGGTGCACCGGTCCCACAAGGTCACCGCCACTAGGTTGTTTGCGATGAGGACACAGCCATGGTAGGAGAGACTGCTTAGGCCCCAGTGCTACCTTTGAAGGTGGGCCTCCACTTCTTCCTCGAGGCCATCCCAGTTGCACGCCATGAAGGTTGATGGCTCAAGGAACATGCCCAGGAACTTAAGGCCCTCGCAGCGCCAGGTGAGGCCCCCTGGCAAATCTGGGGGGGTCATGGTAATCCATGCACAAAGCAACAGGGTATCAATCTTGGCCCAGCTGATACTGGCTATAGAGGCACGTTCGTAGACTCTCTGGCAGTCTTTCAGGGCCTCCACATCTTCCTGGGTGTTAAAGAAGATGGTCACGTCGTCTGCATCTGCTGTTAGCCAGAGTGGAGGGGCAATGGACAGGCCCATGGCTGTTCGCAAGGCCACACCACTCAGGCAGCATCGCAATGCATGCAGCAGTGGCTCAATGAGTATGCCCGACAGGGGGCAGCCCTGACAGATGTCACGGCATGCAGGGAAAGGGTCACATAGCACCCCGTTCACCTTGAGCAGGCTGGAAGTGTCTGACCAAGAGGGCCCTGGTGAAAAGGGGCCCAAAACCAAAGGCCTCCACGGTCTGAGATAGGCATGGTCCACCTGGTCAAAGGCTTTTTCCTGATCCAAAGAGATAAGGCCAATGTCTAGGCCAAAGAGTTCACTGGCTGTAAGTAGGTCATGCAGCAGAAACAGGCTGTCTTGGATGGTTCTGCCCAGCATGCAGTAGCTCTTCTCAGGCCCAGTGATGGAGGCCATGACAGTGTGGAGGCAGGTGGCCAGCACTTTGGCAAGAATCTTGTAGTCCATGCACAGCACGGAGACCAGCCGCCAGTTCTTAATGCAGCCAAGGTCTCCTTTCCTGGGCAGCAGTGTGAGCACTGCATGGCAGCAACTGATTGGCAAGACCTTGTCGGCAAGACTCTCCTGGAAAACACACAGGAGAAAGGGGCCAAGAAGAGGCCAGAAAGTCTTATAGAACTCAGCAGATAACCCATCAAGGTCTGGGGCTTTGCTGGAGGCAAGGCCAGCTGCGGCCACCGCCACCTACTCCAGAGACAATATCTTCTCAAGTTCACTGGCCTCCAGAGGCCAGAGGCATGGCAGGCCTGCATGGAGTTCCCGCATGGCTTCAGGGCAGGACGGCTCAGCCACAAACAGGTCACGATTGAAGACAATGGCATGCTCACGTACTTCAACTGGGTCAGTGATTACCTGGCCCTCAGAGGTCTTGAGGTGATCTAAGACTTTGCTCGCTGCCCACCGTTGCTCCAGGTTGAAGAAGAAGCAGTTCAGGGCATCTGTTTCAGCCAGCTCTTGGCAGCAGATGTTGACCCTCGCTCCACAGGCCGCACTCTCCACCAAGTCATGCAGCACTTCCTATGGAACCAGAGGCTCTCGCGCAGCACCGCATCACTGTCGGCAGCCAGCAGGGCAGCCTCGAGCTCTACCACATATTCCTCCAGCTCTCTGATACAGTGGCACAGTTCATTTGGGGCCAGCTGAGTGTACTGCTGGCAAAAAGCCCAGATCTGTACCTTGCCCACATCCCACCATAGCTTCCAGGAGGAGTAATTCAGTCTTGTGGCCTCCCAGCCCTGCCAAAAGTTGACAAAGCAGTCCTGGAAGTAGGAGTCTTGAAGCAGGCTGATGTTGAAACACCAATAGGGCGCTCACGCACAGGTTCTCCCCAGAAGGCTCAATTCACAGCAAGCCAGGCCATGATCTGACAGGCCTGAGGGAATGATGTGGTCACTGCATAGGAGTGGCAGGTGGTGGCTGGAGACATAAATGTGGTTGAGGCGGGCCATAGTAAGACCCCCGGCACTCATCCTGGCCCAGGTGTACTGACATGCATCAGGGTGCAGGGCTCGCCAGACATCAACGAGGCTTGCAGTCTCCAAGACAGACTGCAGCTTGCGGGCTGAGGGCAGGTGAGGCTCAGGCCCCGTACAGTCAAGCGGGGTGTCAGTGGTACAATTAAAGACCCCACCTACAAGAAGCAGGTCATCATCCTCACTAACATCACACAAAAGGGCAGCCAAGGTCTCAAAGAAAGTGACCCTGTCCTGGCCATCAGTAGGTGCATAGATGTTGATGAGTAGCAGTTGGTGTTGTGCTAGGGTGACATGGACCGTCAACAGGCAGCCAGGGACAATCTCCCATGCCACCGCTGTGTCATGCTGTAGTTGTGATGATAGGAGAGTCGCGACCCCAGTGCTAAGGTTGGTGCCATGACTCAAGAACAAGTGGCCTTGCCAGGCAACATGCCAAGCCAACTGATTGAGCCTATCAGAATGCATCTCCTTAAGGAAGGCAACAGCCAGTCACTTCTGGCGCAGGAGCGCCAGGACGGCCTCCCATTTCACCAGATCTCAACAGCCGTTGATGTTAAAAGTACCAATGGTTGTGGCTGCCATGGGTGTGGGTATGGGAGAGGAAGATTGAGGTAAGGTGTAGATAAAAGAGCAAGCCCCCAAGAGCAAAGCAAAAAGCAGACACAGGTCAGAAAAGGCCTATCATGCCCTACTCTACTCCAGGGACCCTACCAGACCCCACTCGTCTCTCACCCACTGTGCAAGCTTCTCCAGATGATAAGCCATCTGCCTAGTGCCTAGATCTTGCTGCATAAGTTTGGCTGCAGCTCTGTCATCCTTGATGAAAACTTTAGGATCTGCGCACCATTGGATGATGCACCCCGCTATGTTCTTCTGTCCTTTCATCTGTTTCAAAAAGGTCAGGAGCCCCCCATAGTCAGGACTGACCCGGGGGGGTCTGCCAACATGGGCTGCACATTTCTAACAGATGAGCGGCGAGGGTGCACACTAGTTGGGAGCTCAGAATCTACACCCTCAGTATCTGAACCCATCAACCTCCTCTGATTGTCTAGGTCAAGGGCTGGCTCTTGAAGAGCAATCCCCACCTTCTTGGGGGGGAGAGGTCATCCTGCTCTCGAGGCCGCTTGCAACACTCAGAAAGCTGGATTTCCATGTCACTAGCCTCCTCGTCTAATTCAGCAACCTGGGATGTGACCAAGAGGTCAGTAGACTCCTCTGGTGCACCCTGGGTCAAACCTCCAGAAGAGACACATTGTGCATATGTCTTTCTGCCACCCATCTCTGAGAGCTGGGAGCTGGCGAGGGGTTAATGACCCCTGCCTTCACCTCCCCCACCTCCAAGCTGCCCTCATCCCCGGTCAACAGGTTCATTGACATGACAGCTGGAGCAGGGCCAGGCTTTCCAGCAGGGGCCTCCCCAGCACCAGCTGAAGAAGGTCTCAGTGGGGATGGGGAGTCCTGAGTGGTCCCTTTTGCTTTTTTCTCTTTGCTCTTCTTTTTCCTCTGTGTGGCAGATGGCCCAGCCTTCATAAAGGATAGGCCAGACTGCCTCTGTTCTGCCTCCCCAGGGCCAGCCACCTCAGACAAAGCCATGGTGGAAGGCAACTGGCAGGAGGTCTGAGCCCCATCATCTGACAAGGCCTTGGTGCCACAATCGCTGACCACCCCAGCCTCAATCAGGGAGGTCAGGGCAGGCAGGGGGGAAGAGGAGGCATCAGCCTCTCCACCTGGTGGCATCTCTGTACTGGTGGGGGGGGGGCACTGTAGGTGGAATGAGGTGGGGGAGGGTTGGGGCCTAGTCCCAGCCCCTCCACTGGACAGCACTCTCACGCCAGAGACTCCAGCCCCCTCAGATGGAACAGGGGTAGAAGGAGGTCGGAAAAAGCTCCCAGCCTCACTGGGTGGGGCCTGCGTCCCAGAAGTGGATGAGTCATCTGTCAGCACCACTGTAGTCACCGATGTTTTGGCCAATCTCCCCCGTGGGCACTGAGCTGCTAGGTGGGAAGAGCTACCACACTGAAAACACGTGGTCTCCCCAAAAGAAAAATAGATCACAAACCTCCGCCCATTGAATATGAGGATCAAGGACTGAGACAGAGACCATGGGCCCTCCCTGACAAGCATGAAAACCTGCCTTCAAAAAGACAGGACATGCCTCAGTTTGGGGTTTTTACTCCCTATGGTCAATCGGCGAAAGGGACTCGTAAGAACCCCATAGGGCTTGAGTTCCTTGGCCAGCTCCCAATTGGTCACGTGTGGGGGCACATTAGAAATCACCACCCTCATTGCTGGGGTGACTAGGGGCATGACAAAATAATGTGTTCCCGCAATGTCCAGACCCTCTGCGCACACCCGGTTAACTAGGGTAGAATCGCTCAGATAAATCATCGGGACCGTGTTGACACGACCTGCGTAACGTATGGTATGCTGTCCCAAGAGACTAGCAAGGGCATCTACGCAGACCTCAACCCCGATGAAGGAAAGTGTGTGAACCCTCAAACCATGGGTAATGGGGAGCTTCTGGGAGGCATCCTCATGCCAGCTACTGGGTGTAGGAGCAGCCATTCCTGTTAGAACAGGGTTAATTTCCAGCTATAACTAAGCAAAGACAAAAAAAGTTTATACTAACTAAAAAGATAAGTGTCTGGGAATGCAGCCACAAAACTCTAGATGGGAGGGGGAAAGGGGTGGAGGAAATAGTTGGGGGGGGGAAGGGGATTGAAACAGTGAAAAAAAAGAAAACAAAGGGGGTGGGGCAGAAGGGGTAATTAAGATCCCCCCTCGGAATGCAAGCTAATGGAAAAGATAACTCCCCGCAACAAGCAAACACAAAAGAAAGAGAGAAAGAAAGGAAAAGAGACAGTAAGAAAAAAGACTGTAAAGAAGCAACTCACAAACAAAGGAACTGGAAGTACAAGGCGGATAGGACAAAGAGGGGAGAAAAGGGGAAAAAAAGCTACAAAAATGCAAGAAAAGAATCAGAAAGTGAGATAAACAGAAGCTAGAGACCTTTAAACAGGTGGGAATCGGAAAAGAAAAGAGATAGGAAGCTGGGGAGTCTTACACTTAGGATTGCCCCACGCAGCTCCAAGCTAGCCTGGTCGAGTGCATCCAAAGCGGAAGGAAGGAAGGAAGGGTTGCTGAAGGAATCAGTGGCATAGCATAGGGCACAAAAGGAAGGAACAAAAAGAACAGGGAGGTTGAGAAGGCTGATGAGGGAATCAGTGGTGCAGCGTAGGGCATGGAAGAGGACCTGTCAGACTGAGTAGTTTGTTGTTGATCCCCCAATGCAATGGGCCAAATCCAGTCAAGTTAGAGGTCACAGGATGAGCACCACTGATCTAACATCCTTCTGTCACCCTGAAAATTAGTGTGTTTTCTTAACTCCTTTTGAAATATTAGTACTTGTTTCAGCAAATTTCCACAACTGAATTTTACAATAGGCACCTTGCTACTTTTCAAACATGGAGTTTCCTGTATGACAATATTATTGTTAACAGTACTGGTGAGCATAATTCCCCATACGCTGCTTTGACAATTTAGCCCATAAAGTTAGACAATTCTCATTTTACATTCTGACAGTTACAGGTTGTATGAATCATGTAAGAATAAGAATGAAACCAAATCACCAGTGATGACAGACTATTAAAAAGAAAGCAGAGATACTAGAAAAGAATCTCTTTGATGACAAGCACTGAAATAAATTTCAAACAATGCATTAATGTAACATTTTCACTAAATATAAAATTACAACCCATTATCTGTACATAGCCTGAGTAAAGGCACCTGATGCCCAAAAGCTTGTCCAACAGCTCTCCCAACTACACAGTTGAACCAATAAAAAAGCACCAAAAATCCTTGCTTTTCAGACATTTCCTAGACCATCACAGCTACAACACTCCAACTCTACTGTGCACACACATATACATGTAATAAGAATTTACATATTTTTAAATGAAACCAGAGATGGGGTGTGTGTGTGTGTGTGTGTGATACCCATGCATACACACATATACATAAATAATATCTGTATATACACAAACCCCATCTCTCATTTCATTTACAAAAACTGCAAATTACCTAGAATGAAGGATTAAAGATTGCTGCATGGGAAATGAAACCAAGTTTATTTTCTCTCTTTTCATGTGTATAAACAACCAGGAGTTGAGGAGAAGATTTTAGACCCACAAGAAATATAGAAACTACATTAATGAAGTTTGGAACAGAAGATTGTTACAGCTGATCATAGTTGAAGTTGAAATCATATCCCTGAAGTAATTTCTGTTACATATTGATTTTGTTATGAAAATTTCAAAATTTTGAATACTTTTATAGTCTTACTATTCAAGTCTTGGTTAAACAGTGGATATTGTAAAATCAATTGCTTCAGGGTATCTGTATTCATAAAATTCCTTTACTAAATTTGTATAGCTGGTTTCACCAGTCCCAGTTCGCATTTTCTTGGGAATCTTTCTGTTCCTCAAAGTATAATACTAGGGTTCCCAGCTTTCTCTAACTTCAAATTTGTCTGGTACATTTGCTGTCACAATGAGGTACAGCTTTCATTTAATTGAATGAATTGAAGAGAATGAAGTGTCATAAGAGATTGGTCTTCCGTTGCTAAAACATCCAACTGTTAATAGTTTTTATTATTATTTACTATTTTCCTAGTTCAATACTATGGCAGTTCAGCTTCTTCATTTGAGCTGCTATGATGCTGATTCAGGATTTCATTTCAAGGATCAATATAGTGCAAGGTTTTTCTTAGAAAATAAAACTCCTGTTTCTACACAGAGTCCATATTGTTTGAACATGAGATGGAGATGACTAAAACTGGGTGCATCTACATGCAAATTAATGCATCATAATTATTCCATAATAACTTAATGCGCTGTAATTTGTGCTACTGCATTAGTGCAGGTGAATGCTTTTTGTGTGATGCTTAATGTCCATTGGACTAATTTACTGTGCATTAGCATGGTTTTGGCCAGCCAGCCATGCTAATGCTCAATAGAATTAGTCCAATGGGTATTAAGAGTCTTGTACAGATGTGCCCACGGTATTTATGACTTCATGTCCTAAAGAGAGGTACTTAACCATGTTAATCTGAAGGCAGGCAGAAACCCAGACAAGATGGCACATTAAAGACTAATTGGTTCAGGGAGGCATACGCTTTTGTAGGTGGCAGCTTTTGGTAGGCAATTGACAAAGCAGGCCATCATCTGTGAAAGTTTATAATTCCCTGAACCAATTAGTCTCTAACATCACCTATACACATACATTCAGGCTGCACCAATGCAGTATAATTACAATGCATTGTAGTACACTGCTTGATTAAATCGAGCCTGCTAGAGTGTGGTAATTACCACTCTCCAGAAGATTCCAGCATCACATGTATCAGCATCCCCGTGTTTAAAAATGACACAGGGGTGCTTTAACTAAAGCTCATTTGGTGATCTTTAGTTAATGTGCCCCCAGTGCCATTTTTCAACACAGGGATGCTGATGCACATGATGTTTCAGGGACCTTAATTACAGCAGCTCTCAGAGTTGTTCTAATGAAAGTGCCCCTCCTCACACCTCCCAGACTACATGTATAAATGCCCTAAGATGCCATTTTATACTGCCTTCTACTTTATGTTGTGAAAGATACCATCCAATTTGAGTGCAAAATATATTTCTCTGGAAATGCATATTTAAGCCAACCAAACCAATTTGTAATTGTTGAATTCATCAAAATGTTTCAGACAAAAAACCCTAAAAACATATTTAAAAATCAACATTTACTTTTGACATTTAAAATGAAATTTTCCAATTAAAGAAAGTTCCAAAGTTAAAAAGAAAATACCAAAATGAAACATTTGCTTTGTATCAAACAAAAAAGATTTGACTAAAACAATTAATCCTCTCATTTAGATTTTGGCAGAAAAACTGAAAAAAATATCATTCTGGATTGACCCAAAGTATGAATGTATGTAAATTGCATACCACTTGCAAAAAATTCTCCCAGAAATATCCCTCGTGATTTGCAGAGCCACTATTTCCATTGTTTTATACAGAATAACTGGATTTATTATTGTTTTTCTTGGCTGTTTTTCAGACTCTTTGGAATATCAGATTCATATTCTGCTTACAAAACAAAGCTGTTAAATAAAGTTGCAATCAAGTTTTCCATTTAACAGCATATTTTCTGCTTCTTCAGTATAATGAGCTTGCAATGCAAATACTCGTCTGACAAGATAAATACTACTAAGTATTTTCATTAGGATTTTCCTGATTTCTTTTTCTTTGGTATACTGATAACTAACATGTTACCAGTATTCACTGTGGTCTTTTATGCCTGTAGGTGACAGGAAGAAGCTTGGTGCCTTTCAAATCTGTCTTGAGCCTTTTGCCAATTTACAAACCATGTGAAAGTATCATCTGTGCACTTAGTCAAAGGTATTTTTCACCTTAAGGCTGTACAGCTGTAGATATGAAGTACTATGTCACCAGTTTTGGAATAACAGAGACATTAAAAATCATCAAAGCAAGCTGAAAAAAAAATCACCTTGTTTTCCAAAGTTATATCAATGGAAGGGCTTACTTTGTGGTTGATGAGTTTTCTCTGAAAGCTCACTGTGCCAAGAAACTAGCATTTGGGTCCAGTTGTAGGCAATGCCAAAGACAGTCACTATTACAACACTCTTATCTTACCCGCTAAGAAAGTGTTTGGAGTCTTGATTCACTTTTCAAAAGTGTGCATCTATCTTTTCTAATTGATTAACTATGTTTGGAGTGATTTAATTTTAACATCAAACATTTCATTCTGTGACTCAAACTTTACTCATGCAGTCATTACTCATGGAGAAGCATGGCAGAATTAAACACAGAGTTTTCTTTGGCAAATATTTAGCTAGCCTCAATCACCAGCAAGCTTGAGAGTGGCCAGTGGGGGCAAGACCCAGGAACATCTCAATTTTGTACTTCCAGGTTGGAAGCATACTCATGGGGGGAGGCAGAGGAGTGTGCTCAGAGCCAGCAGCATGTGACATTGTCAGAAGGTATACATGTCACTGGGGACATTTTTTATATATTGATATTACACTCCTTGTTAAATGTCAGAGGTGTAAAGGGAACAGGCTATAGCTAAGCTATTAGTCACTATGAGAAACAATTGTTTTGCATGTGTAATTTGGGGGGTTTCTCTGTCATTCAGAGACTCAGAAAGGGAACACTATAAATACTGAAAATACAAAATTTGGTCTCCTTAGAGGGAAAAGTCCTCGTGCTCATAAAAATAGAAAGAGATAACTAGATTCTATGTAAGGAAAAAAAGAAACAGCATGCTGGGCTGTAAAAATAAGTGGGAAGGGAACAGGAGGAAAAGGCTTGTTGCTGACTATTTCCCAGTCAGGAAAGACATAAACAGAATTGGCTGCAGGATAGACTTTCAACCAACCATAGCTTTCAATTCAACAGAGAAACGACTTCAAGCAAGCAGGACCATCATAGAATTGTACCTCTTCTGGACTGAAGAGGAACATAATAATGATATCTGACAGCTAGTATTTTATCATTTTTATCCATATCCCCATTCCAACTCTCCCCCAAAACATAGCTGCCTATATGCTTATATATTAATAAGATTATTAAATAATATCTATTAAGAATACCATTTGGTTGTTGGCACTTCTAGCAGAGAAAGTCAGACTTAAAAAAAGGAACTCTATTTAATATTCATTTAACATTGTCTGTATCTTAAAGGCCAAATATTTAATGCTGCCTAAGTTTTATGCATATTATAGAGAAAAATAAATGTATGACATTCATGTTCACATCTTAATTCTATATATAACTCTTACATATTTTGCTACATTTTCTATTCCTTCAGATTATACCATTCATAAAAATACTGCAATGTATATTGAAAAATTTTTATTTACTTTTAATTTTCATAAAATGACAGATTCTACTTTGATAATAATTCCTATATGAAGCTTAGAGCTGGTTAAATTATTTATTGTAAGTCATTTAGTCACTGAACCCAGTCATTTTCAGAAACATTATATTTTATATTATTTTGCTCCTCATTCAAAATAATTTAATGAAGAAAATTTTGTATGAACAAAAACAAGGAAGCCCAAATTATGCAACCTTGTACTACTAAAGATAGTGGGTAATTTCATGAGATATCTAGTTCAGAGTCACTGGGTTGAGAATATGTCCAATACAAATCAGCTTCCCCTTGTAGTGCTTGCTTGAAAAAGATAATGCACTCCTGGCTGCAGAGTCTCCTAACCTCTACTGGTATCATCTAAAGAAGGAAGCCTTAGTATAGAGTCATACCAAACAATGAAGAGAAGGTAAATAGATGTGACTGCTGTTGATTCAAAATACAATGCTGAAGCCACAGAACCTATATATAACTGTAAGCAACCATGCTGTTCACCAGATCTCCTGGTGCATGCCGGTCTATCAGATGTCACCGTTGTCCGCAGGAAAGATCCGTTGATCTTCCCATTTTGGGGCTCCGCTTCTCCTACACCCCACTAATGCCAACCAATGATGTCAAATTTTGGTCTTCTGGGTCTGGTCACGGTGTTGGTACACATCTTGGCCATTTGAAATGATATACCACATACAGACATCAGTTCGCCTCACTCAGCTCTTGCCTCTGTGGGACTGACCTAGCCTCTACCTGGCCCCAGGTTACCTTGCTTCTTCATGGAGGTTTCAATTCTCTTTGCTTGTCATCACCATGGTGTGGACAGTTCTCCCTCCTTCTCGCCACAGGTTCCTGGTAAACCCAACCTGTCTGGGAGACGTCAGGAATTCATTGATCTGCCTCTGGTAAGTAATGTTGCCCTTCCAGGCTTGCAATATTTCTCAAAATCCCCTCTTGGGGCTGCCACCGCTTTCCCCCTGTGGGGCACAGCTCTGTGCTGGGCTACTCAGTACCCACAGGGAAGCCCACTTCTGGTCCCCTTGGCTTCCTGTCCAATGAGGTTTTTATCCCCAGTTCCGCAGGCCGGCCAGCGAAGTGGCACTGACACACAGCCATAAAGCATGACCATACCAGTGTGGGAGCCAATCCTGGCTCCTCCTAGATCAGCTGGGTTTTTTGGGGGGGGGGGGTTTCTCTGCCACAGCCCTTTCTCCAGCCGTGACTCCACACCTGCAGTTCCCTTGGCTTGGCACAGTCTTGCACCAGCTCCACACGTCTTCCACCCCAGGTGAGTTCCTCTCTGGGGTTCTATTTTTGTAACAATAACATATATATGAGACAGAGAGAGGTTCTGTGGCTTCAGCATATATTTATTTATTTCCAAAGGAAGGACTAAATCCTGTAATCCCTTAGTCAATGCTAAGGCCCCCATCAACTACAATGATGTAGGTTCAGGCACTGTTTGACTTGCTCTAATCGTTTCTCATTGACTGGAGAACCCCGAGTCATCTTCTAGTTCACTTATAAAATGATTTATTTTATCACACAGTTGTTGAAAAAGAACCTTTAATTCTAGTTATAAAACAATCTCCAAGTCCATAACTTTTTCCTTGTATTTTTTTTTATTTTCTTTGTACCCAGGTGAAAATGTGTAGTCTTCCCATTTATATTCCGGAAAGCCCTCCATGCAATTTCTTGGTTCTTTGTGATAATAGTTAAACACATTCCAGATGAATCTTTGTCATCTGCCATTGTTGCTGTTGCTTACTGTTTCCCCCCACTTCTTTTTCTTGTATTTTGACATATCATTTGGAGCTCATGCCTGACAGCTCTTTTGTGCAACCATGCTGTGTTATATATCATTTTCTTTCTTGAAGATGTAATGTAAAATTTCTCTACTCCCAGATATACTTTTTCACTTAGGGTTAGAAACATTTGTCATCTACGGGAGAATAATATATGGTACATCCGCTTCTTAAATCATTTGTCTTAAAACCACTTATTTCCTCCTTATTTTGCTTCCTTTCATTTGGCATCCATTTTTCACTCTCTCCAACTCTGCAAAAATAAATATCTTTTCCCTTCCATTTTTTCCTTTATCCAATTGCCCTTTCTTTACTTTGGGTTCAAAATGAAATTAATAGTGTGGGGTATATTCCGTCAAAAATCCTCATGTGTCAATGTATTTCATTTTCATTCTTAAACACTTCAATCTGACTGTGAAGAAAGGGAGGGCGGTCTTGTGGTTAAGACACTGGAGTAACACTTATGACATCAGAGTTCATTTCTTAACTCTACTACCTCCTCTCTGAAATTCAGTTTCCCATTTTTTGCTCATATGCCATATTATATCTGCCTTAGAATAGTAGCTCTACGCTTGACTATTTAGTATATCAGTTCTGCATAACAGGGATGCTACCTTATTAATTGTGTGTGTAAAACCATTGCTATAAGAATTGTAAAATGTTTTGTCTGTAAATATAGCAAGATTACTAAAGTAAGAAGCCATTTGGGCATAAAAATACATATTATAGCAAAAGCTGTATTACGTGGAATTTTATTAGCCAGAAAACTCTGTTAACCAGCATCCGAGGGACATGGCAAAAGCGAAACTGGAAGTATCACTTCTGAGGGACTTCCCATTTCACCACTACAAGCTCAGTTTTTCTTTGCCACTTCTTTAGCCCATGGCCCAGACCAAAGCAGCCTGCACAGGGTAAACCAGCCTATGTGGGACCCCCTCCCTGTCCCCCAGCGCACTGATGCCTGGGAGTGCACCAGATTAACCTGCATATTTGGTTAACCGGCATCCCCCATTCCTTGAGGATGCCAGATAATAGAGCTTTTACTGTAGATAGTTATTTGGAATGCTTACACAACTTATCAGGCTTAAAAAGACAAGAAGAATTTCTCTCAGGACTGTCTAAAAGAAAAGACAATACATTTTTGACAAACAGTCTCATTAAGAATGATTTAAATGGAAAAACACTATTAAAAACAAGCAAAAAAATGATATCTGAAATAGCAATACTTGGACTCATTTGAAACACAATTTCAACTCCTATTAAGCCCTTCTCCAGTGGGTTTTGCACCCTATGCTGAACTCTATACTGCTAAGGCTAGACTCCTACAGTACCCTAAGTTATCTAGATTAAAAGTAACTTGACTACATGTATACCAAAATTATTTCAGTGTACTGATACACAAGAGAAAGCTCACAACTAATTAGCGGGTGAATGGCCTTTGATCTAATTTACCTACAGAAAAATTCCCCCACAGACTAGACCCATGCTTAGGCTGCATCCAGATGAGCAGGGGTGTGCGCTTGCAGTGGCACAAATAGCAGCATAAATTTGTGCTGCTACTTTTTGCCACCACGCACATGTCTTTGGAGACAGAGAAGCACCAGCCCGGGGCATCCTACTCCCCTATCATGAGGCATACTATGCCCCAAAAGCTGCCTGCCTCAGCATGGGGGCTCCTCCATCTCCATGGTATTTTCACACGCTTTGGCCCACCTTTTTTTTTTTTAATTTTAATCAGGGATTATTTGTGCTACCGGAAAATCCTGGTAGCTAATTTTGCCCCCAGTCTAGAAATTAGCAGCACCATGAATAATTTCATCTTTATGAAATGTAGTGTACAATGCCTGTGGTTTGTGAAGCCACAAAGAGGTTTGTGGCACCACAAACCACACATGCTTATATGTCTGGATGTGCTCTTCAGGTGTAATTTCTGATGAAAGCTTTCCAAAGAGAAGTATACAGAGTAAAATGTAGCTAAAGAGCCATTGCTTATTGTTTGTTTTCTGTTTTGCTTGCTTCTTGTTTTTCTCTTTTGTTTTGGTTTGTTTCACTTAATAATAAAATGTCAATTCATAATGATTGTATCTGGGTGTCTTTAATTGTCTTTGAAAGTATAAGACTCTTACATGACTATGAGAGTCACATCACTCAGTTGGCTTTATGAAAGATAATTATTTAAGATATGGTACGTATTATTTCTTGTTTCTCTGAACTATCACATTTTAGTAAATTTCAGGATTTAAATGTTTGGTGATCATCATCATAAGATACTATTTTCTCTCTCATATTATCCAGTAACAGAAACATGGCATCTGACTGAAAAAGAGAGAAGCAATTTCACAGTGATACATGTTGAAGTGATATTTTTGGAAACAGTAAAAACATACAATAGAAGAAGTCTGAAGATGGCATAATGGATGTACTTAGTGGCGGGACAGCTGGTGCATGTAAATGGCCAAGATAACATAATATGCCACACAGCTGAAAATACCATCAGAAAAGAGAAGCATAATCCTTTTCAGTGGGCACGTCTACATGGGATGCTTTACTGCACAGCAGACTAATTTGATGTGTAATAAAGCATCACCATCTACATGCAAGCAGCAATTAGAGTGCAGTAGACTACTGCACTGCTGGATAATTGCATCAGATACAAGTGGTATCCAGCAGCACAGTAAATTACTGTACTTAAACACACATGTAGACAGTGACATCAGAATGACTTATAGTTAGTATATTCAGTCACATTAATTGCACATGTAGACGTGTCCAGGGGCAAATACATAAATTATATGAAAATAACAAGTTGTAAATGCAAAATGGATCACCCTAGCTCTTCCTCCAAAACAAGTATTAATTCTGGAAAAAATCTAAGAATTGGTTTCTACAAAAAATGAAAACAAAAAGAAAAACCTAATAAGACAGGGATCAGCAGTATATGACCAGTGAGCCAGGTCTAGCCCATGCCCATAGAGCCACTGGATCTGGCCTGTGGACATGGGAGGCTTTGACAACATGGTATTTCGGTAGTGTGGAACTTCACTCATGTCAGCACCACAGCTGGACTGCAGTGAGCTATGCCCATATTGCAGCCAGAAGGCAGGGAGAAGCAACAGCAGGGAAAAGCAGTGGCAGTGGTGGCTGGGTCAGAATACAAGCCTGTTTCAAGCCCGTAACAGGTTATTTCAGTTTGTGACTCCAAATAGTTACTAATTGCTGTACTAAGACATTTGCTAGCCCTTTCTGTAACATCACTGTTTTGCCATTCCTTGTCTATTATCAATATGTATGTAGCTAATTTTGCTAATTTTGAATTTTTGATGGCATTTTCATTCAAAAACATTTCTAAGCAATATTGTAGGATGCTTTTTTTGCTACTTATGAATTAGTTGAAATATTCTGAATTTCAATTTTGTTGGAAATAACCTGAACATTTCCAAGTTTTGAATAGCTCTAGTGTTTCTTTAGATTGTAATCTCTGCTTCTCAACAATGCACTTAGCATATTTGAATAGTAATTAACATTCAGTATGTATGTTGAGTTTCTCCTGTGTTAATAAAACTCAAGTAGCCTTTCCTAAAAGAAAAATGTGAAACTTCAACAACTTGACATAGAAACATTTTCCCACAGTCATGGTCAGCTTATTTTCATTTAATGTAGGGAGCATCTGGGTGAGTGCCTTGCGTTAAATTCATATATCTTGAAGTATACCTTCACAGAATTCAACATTTGCTTCTTAGTTAATCCTGGCAGTAAGGATTTCAGTAAAAGATGAAAACAGCTGCTGCTTAGGGAAGCACTTTTGCATATTAGCACCTAAGAAAGCAAGTAAAAAATTTGTTTCTTTTTGCATAAAACTTATGAAATCCTCCAGTCCCATTTTGGCATACTGTGGGAACCTCACATTCAACTCAAAAGTTAAAAAAGGGATCACATATCTTCATTATGTATTTGCTAAGCTTATAATGACACTGTCATTTGTATGTTCAAGTTCTTATGCTTGGTTTTCTTTTTAATTTTTTATTTCTGTGCATAAAAATTTTTTATGAGAAACCACTCATTTACTCTTTAAAGAACAAGGATGAAACATTGTATTTTTCTGGTTTCTTATGTCAAGGTAATATAAAAGCTGGGGGAAAACAAGTAGAAGGAGGAAATTACCTCTTTATGCAGCACAAATGGTACCACTGCTGCATTGCTGTGTCCTGTTTTCTGAAAAGCTGGAAAGCCTCAAAAAAGAAGTGAGCCTTGAAGCAAGTCCAAGGTCAGAAAAGAGCTACAAAAATGATTTATGCTAGAAATCCTGCTTTACACTGGAACAGATTTAAGCAGCTCAGATTATTGAGTTCATACACAATAAGGTTAAGTGACTTGATCATGATCTACAAGTATTGGGACAGGGAAGAGATTTCTGAGTATAGGCAGCTCTATCTAGCTGAAAAAAAGGATAAGAGTTACACTGGCTAAAAGGTGAAGCTAGAAAAAGAAATTAAAAACATGAGGTGCAAATATTTAAAAATCTGGGTAGTTAACAACTAGAATCATGAGTTCTTCAGTGCTTGTTGTCTTTAAAATGGAATGTATTTCTTTATGGAAAGATATACTATAGGTTGGAGATGATGTGCTTGATGAAGAAATTGCTGACTTGTTTTATGCTGGAGATGAGATAAGATTGTTATAAATAGGTGGTCTTAAAAATCTATGAATCTAGACTCTATTAAACTTAAATTAATAAGTGAGGGACTCAGTTTAACAGTCTGTGACCTAGTTGTTTGCCTATATGGGTGTGTGAAACAGACTTTATGCAGATATTAAAACACCTTTATTTCCCACTGGCACATTATTAACAAGACATAAATAAATAAATGTGGCATCTTGGCAAAAAACCTGGAAGAAAATTAAAAATATTCCTGATTCCCTCCTGTGCGCCAAAAGCCTAGAAAAGCAACTGGTCCTTGAAGTGCGTCTAAAGGTCAACAGACATGGGGTACATACAGATCACATAGCTTGCTTTAAGCAGCATGATCATAGACCAGGAGTGACACATACAGACATTTGCCAGTGTCAGGAGTCATGTGGGGAACACAGTGTAAGTAACTCGAAGTGGAGAAGGGGTGAGTGGGTTGTGGGTGGCAGAGGAACTATCAGGTCTGTGGGAGAGGGGGTTGTTGGAATTGAGAGGGAAATGCCAAAGGCTTCTGGGCCCAGTTCGGTAATACTGGGATTTGGCAGGAGGATATCATACAACAATATGTATATGCGCTGCAGACTTAATCTTAGCTGCAACCATCTGCAGTCTAGCAGCGATCTGACAGACAGATCACCCTGACCGAGACCTGTCCTTGGCAAGGGAAAAAGTAGAAGAATGGAACTACTTTGTCTGGATGAGCAAAGTCAAAACAAGAACTGGGCCAACAAAAATAAGGAATCTGACTTGGGAGAAAAGGGAAATGATCAATAGGAAAACTAATCCTTACCTAGGAATAAAAAGGTACCAATAGCTGGAAAATTCTCGCTATAGATAATAATATATAGCAAGCAGAAATAGGCTTATTAATATGCATTGTAAGGAAGAGCTTATGCTGATTTATTAATAAGTAACACAATAACAATAAGGTATATAAGGATAAGACTTGGAACCCCTCCTTTGAACACTCCTGAAGAAAGCCTGAAGAGATCCTGTCATTGATCCAAGATCCTGTCTTCACATCCGATGCAGGAACCAGAAGCCCTGGACAGGACTTCATGGCCTGAGGTTGCATTCGCAACGTTACAGGGTGGCAAGCATCTGCTTTGACTAGCTACCTACCTAAACTTTTTAACTGCTAATGTTGCTTCAGATCTCATAAGAGTTGTATCTGTTAGGTTTCAGTAAACTTACTTCTAGTTTAGGAGAATCATGTCTTGGTCTGCTTGCCTGGTTTAAGACTCATTATAGCATCATAGGGATGCAACAGCGGGGCTGGCTGGTTTGCAAGGTGGTTGTCCAATGGGTTGGGGGGCAGGGGCAGGGGGCATAAAAATGGGCCATTCAGGACTGGGGGAATAGGAAGAGTACAGCCCCAGGGCTAGGGTGAGAGGCTGGGCATTCCCAGCCCTGAGGCTGCTCTCTGAACATGTACAGACAGTTGGTAGATTGGGCTAACCTGTGCCCAACCTAATTTACTGGACCTCTTCAGGTGAGCTAAACTGGATTGGACTGGCCATTGTTCGCCCAATCTAACATCCCCAAGTATTTTTACAGATTGGCACTAATATTGACCAAACCCTAGTTAGGTCAATTGACCTGACCTTGGGTAGGTCAATCTAAATAGAACATCTGTACCTACTCTAAGACTTTTTTGGACTAAGAGAGTAAATATCGAACAGTAACATGCTTCACAGAAAAACATATTCGAGAAAACCATGGCCTCACTGAACCTTGGTCCCTTTGAAGAAAGTAAGATTTCACTTTTGCCTGCGAAGTCATAATGGGGCAGCTTATGCCCACGGCAGAAGCAGCATGTAGGGCAGTGGTGTCTCCTGGGTGCTGGTGCCAGTGTCAGCAATGTGGCCAGCCAGCAGTGGTGGTGGTTGTTATTTCCCCCACAACTGCATCTCCAAGTCAGTATCTTGAGCTGCTGCCTGATTTGCCCTGACTTAGTTATGCTATTGCCCACTAGTAACAATATCTCTTTTAAAGCAATGAGACTCCAGGTCAAGTGTCCCAGCTGTGTTTTTAATAGAAACATATTACTACTATCAGTAGTCATGATCCAAATTGGCATAAAAAGCTGTGAATCCTGTAAACCACTACTTTTTCCAGCTATTACTTAACTATGTTTTTCTCTTTTCCTCTTTAAATGTTTCAGGAGACAACTCTGTTAAGGATGTAAACAAAAGTGGAGCATGATCAGTGCAAAATACCACAGCACAGCTGATTACGCTCCATACATCTGCAAGACATCACTACGTACTATGCCCTGGCAATCTTTGCACACTTCCACTGACATTTGCTTCTCTAGTTCATCAAATATACACTACCTGACCTCATTTTCTAAGTCCTTCATCACCCTATCCACCATCTCTCATTATGAAAATAACTGTAACTGTGCCCACTTGGCCCAGATGCTAGACTGTATTTATCATTTAATTTTTAAATAAGCACCTTCATGCTTCACCTCCTGTGGTCCCTCATGCTTGGAAAGCTCTCCCTGCAAATGTCCACAAAGCTACTTTATCTCCTGCTTCAAAATCCTCATTGAAACTCATCTTCACCATGGTGGTTACAAAAAAAGTTGACAAGAGCTAGACTACTACTGTTTTGAAACCACCAACTGTCAAGGCTGACAAATACTACCACCTTTTACTTCCCTGTCTGCCTGTAATCAGCTGTCATCTCTTGTAGACCACTTGAGACAGGGACCATCTTTATTGTCTTGTGAGGTCTTAGAATCTGTCGGGTGCTCTTAGGTGCAACAACAAAAATAACAAGAATACAACCAAAGTTCTTGACAGTGCTAGAAAAGAAACCCAGTCTGTGTCCCCAGCAAGCAAGGCTAGGTGTGACAGGGTAGCCACATTTCTGATTCTTTATGGGTACAGATAAAGATGTTAGAAGCTGAACTCATAACTTGGTGGTTTTAATGTATATAGCCTTCACTTCCAAAGTAGTACAGATGTTTCATCATTTTACCTCACCTTGTATTGGTTTTTGTGCTATATATAAAATGAATGAGCTGTAGAGATGAGTCATTTACAGCAAATAAATCAAAAGTGTTTATTCACTCAGGGTATTGTTACAACTGCATTGATAAGAAGGATCCTCAAATTCCCTTCACAGTGAAATTTTAATTAACTATTTAAATTGTAAATTTAAAAAAAGGGAAGGAAGAAATAAGAAAGGGGAGGAAATGTCAAATTGATAAAAAAGTAAGTTAAATAAGGTTATAGCACAGCAGAACAGGTGTCCAACTATTTACTCTTAAGCAAGTTCTTTATTCCCACCGAAGTCAAGAAACTTCTGAGAAATATCACCTTGTGCTCTGCTGATTTGGGGTCTATCTAGACATAAACCTATCTTTGAACTGATTTTTTTCTCTCCTGCATCATTTCTTTCTTTCCACTTTTTTTCCTTCACTCCTACCCTCCTTTGCATCAACAGCTTTTCCAAATACTTCCCTTCTTACAGGTCAGCATAGCTCTCCTCTTCAGAAGAGCCATGATCGTATGGAGTTTCAAAAGTGAACTGTGGGAAAGGGGTGACATTTTGCCAAATTAAAAACATGAAAAAGAAACACAAACTCAAACACTTTGCACACGGGAACGGTAAAACTGGGGCCACTGGAAGAGAAGGGAAACACCAGAGGAAGGTGGGAAACTGATATGGCAACTTCCCTGTTCCTCAGATATCTGGAAGTTCAAATCTTAATTCAGCAAGGTAAACTTAGGCACTTGCTTAAATTGAACTGTCACATATTTATAAAGTTGAATATGAGAGGTAATGAATACCATGATGAACTGGGGCCCTAGAGAATTCAGACTGTCTGAAAACAAGATATTTGCATATAGAAGGGTGGTTATTTGAAAACTGAACAGCAATTATATCTATTTCTGTACTTGGGTTAAAAATAGCCAATCAGAGAACAGGCATCTTCTTGTGAATATTAATTTGCAAACAGTAAATAATCACAAATATCAATAAATTCAGACATAGGATAAAGGAAACCATAATTAAATGTTATTTCTCTAACACAGTTATTGCAGTGTTGCACAGAATAAAGAGAAAGCCTGCCCAGAACATTGAATAAGTCCCTGTTCTGTCAAAGACTTATTTGAATGCCCACATAGCATTTGGATTTTTTATACTAGTCCCCTGCTAATCAAGTTGTCCAGTGGTTCAGGCTAGTTGAAAGATAATGGTAAGGTTCTACCATAAACATTTAACCACAATGTCAACAGATTGTTTTAGTGTAGAAACACATTCATAAGCACTGAGCTTCCCATTAGCTTTATACTGGCAACTTACATATTTAAAGTTAATTATATGCATTCAAACCTTTGCAGGATTTCATCCAAAATCAAAACTAGGGCACTAAAAAGATATAATACAGATAGAGGACCAGGGTAAGACAAAGGTAGGACATACATCTGATCTGAGTCTAGTTAGGTTTTTCTAAATATAATATCTGCCCATACCCAAAGTAAAACATGTTATAAGATAATACAGTCATATGAGATCACCTGCTATTAATATCTTAATCTAAGTGCCAATCTGTATATATGTTTGGGGAAGTTACACCAGGCAAAAAATGGCTGGCCTGATCTAACCTAAGAAGGTACCCTAAGTTACTTTGGGCAGGGTTACCCTGATCTACTGAACACCTGTACACATTCAGAGTATAGTCTCAAGGCTGGGAAAGCCCAGCTACTTGCCCCAGCCCTGGTGCTGCACTTTTCCTAGCCCCCCTCCCCACCTTGACTGGGCTATTTCTAGCCCCCTGAACCGTGGATGAATAATCCTATCTGCCCTCAACCTACTTAGATCTTGTTCCCAGCGTAGTTCCCAGCACTGGTGAATGTCAGCCATGTGATCACAGTTCAGGTGCCAGGAATGTTTGCACATAGCCTTTGTAAGGTTGACATTGCCAGGATTTTATTAGAATAAATAAGCAGAGCTCTTAACAATATACAATGGGAATAGGTTACTCTTAAATAGAAAACTGAGCTGATTCTATTTTCCTATGAAAAGCATCTTGTGATATGATTTAAAACTATTTTCATTTCTGTAATGTTGACATGAACTGAATATTAAAACTAATTGGACCTAATTATTTCAGTTCAAGTAATGAAAAATGTATTTATAACAAAACCACTAAAAAAAATCCATTAAATTTCTTTGACTGGTAAACTTTTTTCAGGAGACATTAGAACAAAGGGGTAGAAAATGACCTGCAGTTTAAAGCTGTCTTAGCACTAAGAAATCCCTCACCATGTTGCTATAAGCACACATATGCAGATATAAAAACACATATACATCTTATAAGGATGTTAGATTTGAAGACATTTTTGCAAA
This sequence comes from Crocodylus porosus, assembly GCF_001723895.1. Classification (NCBI taxonomy): domain Eukaryota; kingdom Metazoa; phylum Chordata; order Crocodylia; family Crocodylidae; genus Crocodylus; species Crocodylus porosus. Next base: position 3,007,936 of record NW_017728950.1, on the reverse strand, counting down.
TCAAAAGACACTGTCTTTATAAAACATGAATGTTAATCCTACTGATATCAGAGCTGTGCAATTTAATTGATTTAAGCATTTCATATGTAAAAACCCATTTGGAAAAAAAATACTCTCCTCTGACTCATTGATATGAAAGTTTAGTTTCAACTATTTTCTGCATATCATCCACATGACAAAAGTCTTTCTTTAGCAAATGGGTAGCTATGTCAAACAGCCACATTAAACCAAATTAAAATTATGGTCAAGGCGATGCCCTACACTTTCAGTTCACTTAACATATCACTCCCCTCAGCAGACTGCACTCCTTGTTCTCTATAGAAACCATGGCTGCCAAATAAGGTGCTGAGATCTTGCAAATGTACCTACATGTATGTACACGTTTCACCTTTGCAAAATCATGGCCTACAGCTGTTAATTGGTTATTCCCAATTCCAAAGTGGATTTGTGGAGTAGCTCATTTTAATGGTTGCAATTCTGTAGTTAAAGATGTGTGAAGCTCTGCACCTGAAACAGAGCTCTAACCAGTTCATTAAATACAAGGAAAAGTCTATTCTTCCCAAAGCGGCAGCATTGTCTCTGAAGTATGAAAGGAATATTTTAAAGAATTACAAATCTTTGTCTTAATAATTTAGCTCATGGTAATTTTAGGACCCAGAACATTTTGCCGGTTAAAGATAGTGAAGAACAGCAGACTCCATCTTGTTTTTCTGTTATTAAATATACATACATTTCAATGCAGTACCTTCTTCTCTGGTAAGTAGCCACAACTCAATAGCTGAAATGTAAAAAGTGAATCTTCAAAAAGTAAAACCAAATAACCCATTTTCCCCCCAAAAGCTACCTGTCTATTGTTATATGTGGACTGTCAAATGTTTTTTATGGAAAAATAACCAAATTAAGAGCACCAATGAAAACAAAACAAACAAACAAACAAAATCAAACAATTTTTATGGTTTCATTCTACCCTTTGTAAAGGAAATCTGGCTTTGAAAAGTAAGATCCATCCTTCTCCCCAGGAATATAGTACACTGAAAGAATTTGGAGAAGTGCTATTGCTGGTGAATTACAAGCTTGATATTTATCTTAAAAATCCTTTTTTCTTGTGCTAGAATATTTATTTTTATCATGTGCTATTATTCTGGGTTCTCAATAGTTTCTACAAAGTTATGTACAGAGAATGTGAATGAAGGTTTGTTTATGGCCTGCAGGACTTCGGCAAGTCTTTATGAGAAAGAAGAATAACAGTCCTTTTGGCATAAGAACATCATGGTGTTTGCAATGGATATAATAAATCTAAACAATAGCTAAATAGACATTCTATAGCATAGGTTCTTTTCAGACCAGACCTCTGGTATGGGAGTGGGAACTTGTGTTTGCTTTAAAGATTTTGATGACTGAGTTATTTAAGATTAATTTGTTTTGAAAATTCTATATAAACATTTGTCCTTTAATTGCCTGTGCCACTTTATTTGGAAGCTGTACCAGTTACTTTGTTAAAATTCATGTTATAATAAATATTTGAGAGACCACAATGTGTTTAGCATAGTATAAAAATGTTAATGGGAAGTTTATTGACACTTCACAGAGGAGGATATTAAACCTTTATTTCCTGGCTTCTGTTTTGTTTAAATCTAAAGGATGCTCTGTAAATACTTGAAGTGGATGTCCTGGCACAGAAGAATAATGCTTTGTTTTATTTTATTTATAATTTATTTTTGTTGTCCCAGTTGTTTTTCTATTGCAATTTGGGGTGGTTTTCATATAATCACAGAACATTAGGATTGGAAGGGACCTTATGGGGGTCATCTAGTCCAAACTCCTGCTCAGAGTAGGTCCATCCCCAACTAGCCAGGTTTTAAAAACCTCCAAGGAGATTTCCACCACTTCTCTGGGTAACCTGTTCCAGTGTTTTACTTCCCTCCTAATGAGAGAGTTCTTCCTAACATCTAACTAAAACTTCCCTTTCTGTGACTTAAGACCATTGCTCCTTGTTCTGTCATCTGCCACCACTGAAAACAGATTAGCTCCATCCTCTTTGAAACCACCCTTCAGGTAGGTGAAGACTGCTATTAAATCCTTCCTCAGTCTTCTCTTCTCCAGACTAAAGAAGCCCAGTTCCCTCAGCCTCTCCTCATAAGTCACGTGCCCCAGCCGCCTAGCCATTATCATTGCCCTCCACTGGCCTTTCTCCAATTTGTCTACATCCTTTCTGTAGAAAGGGAGAGGCAAAACTGGACACAGTACTCCAGATCTAGCCTCACCAGAACAGAGAGGAATAATCACTTCCCTCGATCTGCTGCTAGTGCTCCTACTAATGCAGCCCAGTATGCAGTTAGCCTTCTTTGCAACAAAGGCACACTGTTGGCTCATATTCAGGTTATTGTCCACAGCTTTTCATAAGCCCAGGGTCCTTACTGTTCTTGTCTCCTTCCTTCCTTTTTTCAGGATCCTGAATTTAATCATCTCCTGGTTGATGCTGCCCAAGTTGCCATCCACTACTACATTGCACACCAATTCTTCCCTGTTTGTGAGCAGCAAGTCAAGAAGAGCACAACACCTACTTGACTTTCCCACCACTTGCATGAGGACATTATCCTCATCGCTCTCCAAAAACTTCCTGGATTGCCTTCCTAACAGATGTCAGAATGATTGATGTCCCCCATGAGAACCAAGGCATGTGGTCAGGAAACTTCCACTAAGTATTTGAAGAAAGCCTCATGTACCTCATCTTCCTGGTCTGGTGATCTACAGCAGACCCCCACCATGACATCAGCCTTGATGCTTTCCCCTCTAACACTAACCCAGAGGCTTTCAACAGGCCTATCTCCACTTTCATACTAGAGCTCTGAGCAATCATAAAGAGCACTCCTTGTCATCTTCTCCCCTGCCTGTCCTTCCTGAACAGTTAATACCCATCCATGACAGTGCTCTAGTCATATGAGCTATTCTACCAAGTCTCTGTTATTCTGATCACATCATAGTCCCATGACTGTGTGAGGACTTTCAATTCTTCCTGCTTTTTCCAGACTCTTCATTCAAATACAGACACCTGAGGAAACTTGCCTATTGCCCTACTTTCTCAGGAAGAATCAGAAGGCCTCCCCTGTTCCCCCTCCTGCTTGTGTTTCCTCCATGTCACCCATTTCCCCACTTACCTCAAGCCTTCAGTCTCCCCGGCAAACCTAGTTTAAAGCCCTCCTCACTAGGTTAGTGAGCCTGCATGAGAAGATGGTCTTCCCTCTCTTCTTTTGACAATGAAGAACTTGCCTGAAGGCTGGTACTTTAATGCTTAAACTAATGATAATATAGAAATAGGCCATGAAATAAGGGCCTGGTTACATAGTAATTCAGGCAGTTCCTTGAGTTCTTAACCCCTCTTGATTAACACCTGACACTAGTTTTAAACACACTTTAGGAAGCTTAAGATTAACCCACTCCAGGGCAGGTTTATTTCTGATCCATGTTACCCAGCTCATGTTCCCGTTAATGTATGGCCACTCCCCACAAATGAGCCACCGAGGGTGCAGTCCTCCAGCATCCCAGGATGCAGTGTCCCTCCTTCACCCTCCAGTTCTGTCTGGATAAACTTTCCACCCACTGAACTCTACTGCCCAGGGGGCAATTATGGCACCAAGCCAACTCCCTTTTCCACCCAAGAGGTGCAACCCTGTGCAAACATCCTACAGAGCACATGCCAGCTAACCAGGTTGCAGGGAACAGATGGGTTCAGGAATGGGGTTCTAGGAGGGATGGGACGGGAGGGATAAAATAGGGGGCCAGACTGGGTCCCAATTGGGCCAGATTGAGCTGAAGCTTCCTTCCTGGGGCAGAAGAAGCAGCTCCCCCCAGAAGCACTTTTGCTCACCACTCCCACCTCCCAGCCATACCAGGAAGCACAACCAGCATGCTCCACGCCCAATTCCAAATCCCAAATTATTACAACATGAGACTTTCTTTAATTTACTTCCTCTTTCGTTCTTTTTAAATTTTTTGTTACTTCTCTTAAATGTATCATTCAGTGGTTGACATCCTTCATTTCACCACCTTTCTATCACCCCCATTTCCTTTCCACCTCCCATTTCATTACCCCCACCCCATTAACTCTCTGCCTCCCAGATTCAAGTTCCCACCTCACCTCCTCCAAACCCATCTCTCAAACACCTCCACCTAGAGCAGGAATAGAAACCTGTCCTGGATCACGTCCTGTAGTGGCAACTCACAGCTGTAACTCCTAGTCAGACCTCTGCTCACCAGCCCTCTAGTGGCAAGTCACAGCTGCACAAGTGTGGGAATATCAGAGAAGGTTTTTAGACTTCAGTTGTGACTGCTCCAAACTTGAACTAGCACTAACGCCAATCAACATTTGAGCAGCTCAAAGTGCAACACATAACAAGGCCCTAATATAAAATTAACATTTAAAAACATCTTCCCTATTCTGCGCAATGAGAGCTAGGTGAGAGGAAAGACCCTGAGCTATTATTACATCACTAGTGACTTACCCAAATAACGATTTTGTGGTTTTGGCAGAAACCATGATTTCAAGCTGTCTCTGCAAAAAAGTGCATGCCCTGCGAAAAGGCACAATATTGCAGAGTGGGGTAGGGGAAGGGTGGGGAAGTAAACAGAAAATAATGGGAAGTCCTGGCATCCTGAAGCATGGAGGGGGGCTGGGGGGGAGCA
>NW_017728950.1:2998808-3003094 GCF_001723895.1 Crocodylus porosus | reverse complement strand
GTGGAGGTGGTGGAAGTAGGGTCCAATCACCAGCATTAGTGAGATTGCAGAGAAACTGCTTACTGCTCTAAGGTCTCCAAGGGACTTGTGCTATTGGAAGTTTGGGAATGCTCCCACCTCTGCCCTATTTCCTCCTTCCTTGAGGCTGGAACACTCTCAGCCTGCCCCCTCAGAGAAAAGCAAGTAGCATTTGACACAAAATATTAGGTGTGTAAATGGACTTAGGTGCCTAAGTGATTCTATTCCACCCTGTTCAAGCCCATGAAAATCCATCAATTCATCCACATTTGTAATAAAACATCACCTTAGCTTTAAGATTGAATCACAAAAAAGCAGTGAAGAAAAAGAGAACCCACCCACCTTTTGCATTAAGTACTTTCCCAGGACTAAAGCAGTATGGAATAGGATCACATTGCATCCCTAAGTCCACCCACACATCTCATAGGAGGATGAAATCTGGCCCTTTATGTTTAACAACAAACGCTGATGTTTGCACAAACAAAATGTGGAGACTGTCACTGGATTTTTTCTTGTTTTTGAGAGGATGTATGAAAAAACACAAAACTGAACTACTGTTGTGAGACTGAAAAGTGAATTCTCAAATTTAAAGCTTTTGTGATTTTTTTTAACCCTTTTCTTCCCCGAGTGGAGGCCTCCTGACTTTAACAGCAATAATGTGTTTGTGCAAAAACACAATGCAGGATTTAGGATTAGGATATGGGACATGCAGTGCTATAACTAGAACTGAAACAGCATAATTTTTTGCCTTGTTATCAGCTTTATTTTACTGGATGACTTTTATAACTATTTCTTTAGTATGAATTACCTAAACAGCTGAAGTCAAGAGTTCTGTTTACCAATCAAAAATGTTTCCATTAAAATAAATATCATTCAGTGATATTTTTCTAGTTCTTTTTATCAAATCATGAATTATTCAAATAGACATAATATGATTTACCTATCTAATTTACTTCAAATTATTGACCTACTAATGGACATAGCCCCTTATACAGAGTTATTTAGATCTGTGCAACAGAAAAGAGGCCACACATTGAACTCATGCTCAAGAGAATGAGTGTCTGAACATGAAACTATGTCCTTCAAGACAACTTACTGTTTTTCCTGATTTTGGTGATGATTAATACTTAATGCTTAGATCTCCCCCTGAGATCTATGACTCTTCAAAGGCTCTCTCATTGCTGACCTGGTCTTTAGAAAATACACAGTTTAAATGATTGATTCACTCCATTGGCCTAATCCTGTTTATAGATCAATTCTTGTCAACAATGAAACTGAATTAGATCAATATTTTAACACAAAAAAGTATAACTGGAAAACAGCAAGGAGTGGGTTTTTCCCCTTCTCTGTCAGACCCACTTCCTTCAACTAAATCCCTTCACCAAATTGTTTGACAGGAATTTAACTTTTCCATTCACTTTTTCTCAGAATAATCAAAGGCTAGCTCTATCACAAATTATTTTCCCAAGGAAAAAAAATATTTTTGATTTCAACATTTCCCCTTCACAGATATCCCAGGAAATTAGAATTCTATGCCCTACTATAGGGAAAGACACTTGCTTTAAATTTCCCTGGGAATTACAGGTGCACAGTTTCATTGTAGTTTGGGGTCAGAAGGGACCTGATCAGATCATCTCGTCTGAACCCCTGCCACTGGTAGAAGTACACTCTGAGATCACATGACCCCAGACAGGTGTTTGTCCAACCTCTTTTTGAATTTACCTAAGCTAGGAGCAAGGACCACTTCCCTAGGAAGTTGGTTCCAGATCCTAACCACCCTAACAGTGAAATAGGGACTCCTAATCTCCACTCCGAACCTATTCTCCAGCAGCTTCTGGCCATTGTTCCTCATCACCCCAGGTGTTGCTGGGGGGAATAGGCCCTTCCTATTTGCTGCTGATCTCCCCTAATGAGTTTGTAGGCAGCCACCAACCCCCACCCCCCCCAGCCTCCTCTTGCTGAGGCTGAACAGGTTCAGGTCCCTCAGCCTCTCCTCATAGGGCCTGCCCTATTGCCCTCCAACCAAGCGTGTGGCCCTCCTCTGAACCCTCTCAAGGCAGGCCACATCCTTCTTAAAGTGTGGTGCCCAGAACTGGACACAGTACTCCAACTGTGGCCTGACCAATGTCTCGTAGAGGGGAAGTATCACCTCTCTGGACCGGCTTGAGATGCTTTTTTGGATGCACAACAATATGCGGTTGGCTTTGCTGGCTTTAGTCTGGCATTGGCGGCTCACATTCAGCTTGGAGTCAATAATGACTCCAAGATCCCTTTCCACCTCTGTGCTCACAAGGGGGGAGCTCCCCAGCTTGTATGGATGCTGTGGATTCCTTCTCCCCAGGTGCAGCACCCTGCATTTACGTACATTTAACCCCATCCTGTTACCATCCACCCACTTCTGTAGTCCGTGTAAATCTAATTGCAGCCTTTGTCTCCCTTTGAGCATGCCTACCTTTTCCCATATCTTGGTGTCATCGGCAAACTTGGACAATGCATTTTCCACCCCCTCGTCCAAGTTGCTGATGAAGATGTTGAACATCTTAAAAATCAGACTCTTGCTTACAAGTCAAAATATTAATTGATATGTCTAACTGCAGGTGCCCAAGCTTGAAAAAGATAGTTCCAATCTTCCAGTCTTCTCACAAAGAGAAAACAGCCCTCACACAAAGCCAAATAATTACAGCAATTGATTCTTATTGGCTAAGCTGTATAGCACTGTGTGAGATCTAGTCAGTTTCGTCAAGATTAATGAGTCTCATGTTGCAGTTTTCCTGATACACAGGGTCAAACTTTTTTTCTTGAAGTTACATAACAAGCTGTTTGATTCCCATTATTATAGTTCAGTAGGCTGCCATAGCCTCAGGCTATTCACCTACTCCCTCTAAGGGTTTTTTCCCCCCTATTAGTAAAATGGGGTCAATACCATTTACCAGCTTTGTAGGAAGGTTTGAAGGAATAAGAAATTTTAGTAAAACACTGTAATGCTGTATGTATAAAGTAAGTGATCAGTAGCAGTAGCAAAAATGGGAAAAGGTTTCCTGCTGTTCAGGCCACTAGACCATATGGCCATTAGCAAGTTGCTAGTATATAAATATACTGCATAAAAATATCTACTAGACTTTATAAAAGTGGTGTTATTTGGTGAAATATTTCCCAAAATGGATACAATTTACAGGATTTTTCCCCCTAATTTATATTTTACATTGGCTCTTTTGGGCATGTACTTATGATGCCTATCCCTAAAAAACTTAAGTAATTTGCATGGTTAGTACTGTATCCATCAAATATTTGGAGGATTAGAGATTTGTGGGTTCAGCAGATTGTAAAAGGTGTTGTTACATGTTATAATTAGACCATGCTAAAGGCACTTAAAATGCAAGCCTCTGTGTGTTGAAGCATGAAAACTCATGCTAGGTGCCCTATGGTGTTTTGGTAAGGGATTATCTTTGAGTCAAGTTACCCAAATAATGCTACAATAACATCAGTCTGTTCCACAAAGATAAAATGAACAATTTGCATTTCTCCAGTATCCCAGGATGCACTGCTCCCAGCCAGATCCCTCCCCCCACACCAAAAAACAAAACCAAAACCAAACAAAAAAGAGCAGGGATAGAGATAGGGGCACCATCATAGAAGGCATTCCAGTTTTCTACTACTCTATCCTTTGTCCTCTATTGATACGAAACCCAACACCTTTTGGCCCTCAATTTTTCTCTTCAAGGCATCCAGCCATAAAATCTATGTAGAGGAGGAAGGAAGAGAAAAAAAAATGGGAAAATGACAACAAGATGGAGATGGAAGCGTCTTTGATATCATTGGCCGCATCCAGACGGGTGCAGCTGTGTGGTATGTGATGCGGCAGACACATCTCCAAGGAAACAGCATGGAGGGAGTTTTTGACCCCTGGATATGCAGGGGTCAAAAAAGCCCACTGAAAAAAAAAGCAGAGTGGCAGGATGCACCACCCAAAGCCAGAGCCAGACCAGCTGGAGCCACACTCTGCTGCAACCTAGGCTCCACACACCAGGAGCAACACAACTGCACCCATGGGTTTTCATACAGATCTAGGAGTACTAGACTGTTTATCTTCCATAACTGACCTCCTTTGGGATCCATTATGGACTAAATATTGAAAAAAACTTTTTAAGTATGTAGTATGTTAGTTTTGTATGCAAAGAAATTCATGTCTTCACAAGTGCAATTTCAAGACCCTACTACGAGTGTATTCTGATGGTCTGCTGCCATATAATGAAATATATATATATATT
>NW_017728950.1:2917226-2984542 GCF_001723895.1 Crocodylus porosus | reverse complement strand
CCCAAGATGGAGTTTGGGGCTAGGGAGAAGGATTAAACTCACCTTCCTCTGAGTACAGAGCTGCCCTGCTGCTAAACTTACTGCTGGCTGCAACTATGGACTATAAATCCCAGAGGAACCTGGAAGAAGGAAGAGGAAGTGATAAGCAACCCTGGAGAGTCCATCTGCTATGAATCTAGACTGCAAATCCCAGAGACCTCAGGGGGAGCAGGAAGAGGAAGTGAACAAACAGCCTATGCTGGCTATGTGCCAGAAGCATGCTCTAGCACCCCTTGGCTTCTGGCCTCAAGTACTGCAGGCATGTGGCTGCATTTTCTGAATCAAAAGTACATGTGTGTCAAGTTGTTTCTCAGTTTAATCTCTGCATTTTAGACTAAACTGCAAAGACTGAGTCGATTCAAATTCGGGCTTTTTGACTGTCTGTACTAAAGGTTCATACTTACATTTTAAATGGAGAGGAAAAAATAGTTTTAAAAAATAAAGAAAAAAACTCATAGCTTTTAACCCCCATCAGGTCTTATTTTAACTGCTTCATTAAAATGCTTTAAAGTCCATCTGAGAACCTCATCTGTTCACCCTTAAACTTCTTTCAATGAAAACAGCTTCATTTCCCTTCTGATACCCTGCCATGAGAGTGAATTATGTAAATGGAATGAAAAAAATAATTGGCTGCAAACTGGTGGGAATTTGTGGAAAATACAGTCTGGGAATAACTGAAGGACATGAAATACTAGTGACTTCAGGGATAAACAGTGGCTAAAAATCAAAATAGGGTCCAGTGTTAAATAGCAGGTTTATCTTCAACACACAGATCATCTCATCCATTTTTTAAGTGAAAGGTTGAGCCAAAGTGTGGGGGTGAGGGGGAGGGGAAGGAGTGGGGGCAACTTTAGAGAAATTTAATTAAATAAAAATCAATCATGTTATGTTTATTATTTAAAAATAAAATATAACGTTTAATTATCTGAATTTATTTACTTTTAAGAAAATAGTTATAGTAATCAATTGAAATAAATAAAAGTTAATTTTTATCTTCAAAAGCATCAGAGATACTGTATTTTTAGATAAATTATGAAAGCAGTGAACTGAAATATTATAAAAATCTACTTTATTCAAAGAGTGGTAAAAATAATCCACTTCTGAATGAATTATGAGTTGTCTAACATTGTTTTGTGCTACAATGTTCAGAACCACTTATTACTACATTTGTTATGAAGTAGTAATTGGTAATCAATGAAAAGCTTAAGAAAATAGCTGTTAGCTTGCATCAGATGAACATTTTGAAATTCTAAAGCATCAGCTAAAATTTCATTTTGATTGAAAAATCCATTTACACTATAGAAGTCTGAAGCTTTAACAATGTTAGCAGAGTTATTAGTTAAAATAAGCATAATATTTTCTGCTGTGTTTGCAAAGAATATTTTTTTGCTATGTAAACACAATAGCATGTACAGAGTATCTATTTGTTTATCTAGCATTTCTAGTTATGTCCATATACTTAGGGTTTGAGTTTCTGGTACTATTAAGGGTGCAGACAGAAATGCAGCTACCAGCTGTAACTCAGAACATTGTCTGCAGTGTTCTGACTTACAATGTTACCCCAGACCAAACAGAAGTTCACTGTTAGTTCCCAGGGGAGGAGAATCCAGCTGCCACCTGGGAACCTGCAGCCAGCTTCCTATAGCAGCAGCCAAGCTCTCTGCCAGTGCTTGCTGTTTTCAAATGGGAGGGAGGAAAGGCAGTGGAGGGAGCTCATTCTTGGGGCTCTTCAGGTGCTGCTGAAGGGTGGGGTGGATGAATTGGAGCCCTGCCCCACCTCGAAGGGCTCCAATACACCTGTTTCACCTCCTGCCTGGGGGGGGGTCACTGAAAAACCTCCTGACTGAACACCCTCCACTCCCTTCCCCCCTCCCATTCTGAAAACAGTGAAAGACTATGAGCTCCACAGACACAAGTTACAAAAGACACTACATTTTTAAATGTCTTTATCTGATACCTCATAGGATTACAGTCAGATTTTCATTCATTCAGCCATTTTTGAGCTGTCTGCAGCCATGCACTTGTGTTTGGTCATGGCTATAGACTGCTTTCTGTGGCCAGATCTCATGAAAATTGTCACTTCTATCTGCACCCAAAAATGTTAAGCCTGTTTAAGTTTACTGGATCAGGTGTATGGGTATAGACAACCAAATTAAAGAAACTTAACTAGAGGGAGAGAAAGTAAGGGACAGGAGGAGGGTACCGTAAAAGCCCTAGTAGAAGGGCACTATTGACTTTGGGTACCGTAGGCCCTGTAATAGGGGGTGCACTTCACTTGTGGACTAAAACTGTTGAAAGGGGATCTTGTCAAGCCCCACAAGAGGACTCTCCAAGAGCCAATAAGGGGGCTCGGCCCCTTGGAGAGCAAGTTCGGATTGGAAGGCGGAGCAGCGGCACAGATCAAGGGAACCTTCTTGGTCATAGTGCTTGTTTTGATTTTCACTTTTTGTTCGTGGATTATCTGAGTGGACATGAGGATACGTGGCCGGACCAGCCAGTTGGCCACCACCCAGTGGAATGGGTGACGGTGTATGGGTGGCGGAGCCCTCAGAAACGTGGGACCTCGCGAGACGCCGGTGATTCTCATAATTGGATTACACACGTCAGACATCTGAACCAACTCCGTTAAGATCAAAGTCGTGGCAGGCGAAACGTACACGTGGGGCACCCCAGTTATAGGTGATGACACACTAGGCAATGGGCCAGTGGCGTCTGTTCGATCCGTGGGGACCCTGGGACCCGACAGACTAAAGTTAGTCCCAAGTCAGTCCACACACATAGTGTTATTGTGCAGTAAGGCATCTACACATGCATTACTGTGCAGGAGCTAATCAAGCATAAATTTGATACCTGCATCATGCCCATTATCTTTAAGAACGTATTTGGCAAGATAAGAAAATCTAACTCAACCCTGCATCCTTTATTCTGGAAATCTGTCTTATAAAAATAGTTCACTTGACTTTAGTTTCACTTTTCTTGTGAATACGTTTCACTTTCATAAAAGAGGTTTGGAAAGTTGGTCTCTGTGCTGTTAAAAATATAGTTTAATGTAAAAAAGTGGAACATGTGTATATATTAAATTCAATGTCCTCCTGCCTTGGAGTACTTCATCTGTTATGTTAACAGTAAAATTAATTTTACTTGGCTATTGACTAGTTATGGAGAAGTGTATGGTTTTTTTTAAATAGCAAACATTTGCTTATTAATGTCCTTTCCCATCTAAACTTAGAAACTAATGTTAGTATCTACGTGATAAGAAAAGGAACTTTTTAACTGAGTACTAATTGTGATTCATTTATTCATTAACTCCACTATAGTTCATATTTCTTCAGTGGTAAACAATATTAAAACATATACCTTTTTAATTGATTTCTGTTTGTTTACATGGAAGTTGATTTTTTTTTCAATTATATTGCATATGTATAGAATTCTTAATTAGAAATAATGTGCTAATTTTTGCAACACTAGAATATTTCTTTCAAACATGTCTTATGAGATATACATTAGGCCAGAAAAGCGTTATTGTAACTGCATCAGTGGCAGATGGACCACTTTTGATTATGCAAATTATCAATGCTGCAATACCTAAAAGCCTACCTTTTAAAAAATAGAATTGATGAGTATATTCATCCCATTATTTTAGGAACTAGTATAAACATACATTTTTTGCTTAATCTTGCTGTCTCCATGCACATGTACAAAACCAAAAACCATGTAGTGTACAAAACCAAAAACCAAACATGTAGTCTCCATAGCAAGGAGGGGAACAATTGCTGAAGTCATGCATCTTATGTGATGAACTGGCAAAAAGTTGCATCTGTCACCAGTCAGGGTCAGTTCACAACTAAATCTAATATTTCCATGAAGAGAGGCAAAAAGAAAAAGTCTGACCTTACCAAACAAAAGTACTCATTTGTATGTATATGAACCTCTCTTCTTGTGAGCTACGAGTACAATATTGGAGTCTATGACCTTCAGGGCTGAGTCTGGATAGGGTACTGAGAAGCCCTGTCTGTTACATACATTGAGTTGCAGATCTCTTGCAAGTACTTTAAATGCCAAGCAATCACAGAACAAAATAGGCAACTACTCCAGGTAGATAGGGTGGTTGGGGAGAGGCAGAGAACAAAAAACGGATAATTGACTCCATCCTTTCATTCTCAGAAATTACCTGCCAAGGAGAACTGATGTTGAAGAGGGTGAGCTCAGTGGGAGATTGGATAAGCAGATGTAGCATATTACTCAGTCAATGGGAATAATGTAGAGCATAATAGTACCTGTGGGTACCTGTACCTGTGGGTACCTGTACAGGAGCATGGAGGCTGTAATTACAGCGCTGTCACGGGATGGGGTCCTCAAGGATGGCCATGTTACCCTTAGGGCCCCCTGACCGTACCAATATGGTCCCCTGGGCACCCTCTATTCTCTCCTGCCACATTTTGATGTACTTATAATATAGGGAGGCTGCCTTCACATCCAGTTGGACATAGTCCTGATGGACTTCCCTGAACCCCATGGGTTCCCAGACTTTTTTTGGGTCCCATTTCAAAATAAATATTTCAGGACACCCTAGCCTTATGGGCTATATGCGTGGCTCCAACCACCCCTTTACCACACCCCAAGCCTTGCAGATAGCATTGTTCTGTCCTGGCCTTGCTGTGATTTGGCCCCCTTGTCCTCTCTGGGCTCTCCACAGCCCTGTCTCTGTGCCCCACTGGCACCTGGGCTGTCTGCATCCCTGTCTCTGCACCTCTCATGCTGCGCCCTTGCTGGCGCCAGGGTCTGTGTGCCCCAAATGCTGTGCCCTCTCTGTCACTGGGGTCTGTGCCCCCCAAAATGCTGTGCCCTCTCTGGCACCAGGATCTGTGCATGCACCCAAAATGCCATGCCCTCTCTGGTGCTGGGGACTCTGTGCCCCAAATGCCACACCCTCTCTGGCTCCGGGATCCCTACACTGCAGTGAGCCCTCAGTGAGGCCTCATCCTTCCCCAAATAGCTTCACCCAAACCACCCGTGTTATAAACAGCAAACAAACATAAGCCCATGGGCTATAACATAATACAAAAGATCAGGGTGTACTCTACCCCTTTAAAAGCATCAAATTTCATCCCTAGCACTAAGTGTCTAGTAGGCAAGAGTACATGCGGAGCTTATGGAGCCCCATTAGCCCTAGATGCAGCATATCAGGCAGTTGAAGCATCACTGGGCACTTCCTCCCTGGAGGCTCCTTCTCCTCTGGCTGCTAGTGGGGAACTGCCTTCCTGGCCTCAGTCCTGGGGTTTATATATATGCCAGGCCCTGCCCCTTTTGGTCAACTGACCACTGGCAGGTGTGGGCCAGCCATCACATTTTGGCTGCCCTGGTAACAAGCAGCTGGGGCTCTCAACTGACTGCTCATGCCCTCTCCCTAGGAGTTTCAGCCCTTAAAAGGAGCAGGACACCCTAGTGCCCGGCGACAAGTACATTAGAGCAGACTCAGTTAACTGAGTCTGCTGGAGCGTGGTAATTATCATGATCCAGCAGCCTCCTGCATCTTGTGTATTAGTGTCCTTGTACTTCAAAATGGTGATAGGGCACTTGAACTAAAGCTCATTGAATGCAGGGACACTATGCAAAAGATGCTGCCACGCTCTAATTAAAGTGCTACCCTCTGCCTCCCCCCACCCAACCCCAGAGCATGTGTAAAAGTGCCCAGTGCTTCTCCATGACTTAAGGTAGAGACTGTTCCTAAGGCAGTACAGCCCTGGGCTGCCATGTATGCAGGCTGATGTCCTGAGTTTGCTTTGCCCCTTGATTCTTGGGGTAATCTCATTCATCATTCTTAAATCTTCAGATAATTTCTGGGTACTCAGAGGAAAGCATTTTCAAGAAATGTTTTAGATTAGCATTCATGGATATACACCTGATGCCTCTGAAGAGTCTGCTAGGACATTTGAGGTTTAAGACCCAGCTAGACAAAACCTTGGCTGGCATGATCTAGTTGGGGATGGTCCTGCTTTGAGCAGTGGGTTGGACTAGATGACGTCCTGAGGTCTCTTCCAGCCCTAATTTTCTATGATTCTATTAAATGAACAGTCAAAGCAAAAGGGTTGTAAGCAAACAGCTATTATGGAAGTGTCCAAAAGACTGAACAAATACTTCTAAATGATGAATACAGTCAAAGCTAGTTTGTAAAGGATTCACTAGCTAAAAAAGTCTATGCTCATAAATCTCTATAGCTTGAACACTTTAATGGACTTTGCTTCACTTTTCAAATTGCTAGTAACATCTCATTTCCACCTGCATCTTTCTCCCTTCATCTTTCACCTCCTCATTCTCAAAGAATCCATTGAAATAGCTGCAGAGGCTTGGCCAATTGATGTAAGAGACAACAGAAGGAAAATAATGTTTGTCAGAGTTTTCCATTCAGTTTGGAAAAGTCAGAGCCCTGGGAACAACAGGAAATGAGGATAAACCACAGTAATATTTATTATTATAAAATATTCATATTCTGTGAATGTAAGCTCTTTGGGGTGAGAACTATATCTTACTTTATGTGAACAATACCAATACAATACTATATTGATCCTGACTTGAGGCTTCCTGGGACTGCCATAAAGTAAGTGCAGTAGTATCTACAGATTCTTATTGTGATGAGGACATAATGAACATAGGTATTGAAAAAAGGGGTAAAGGATGTCATCTCTTATTTCACAACTAACCTACAGACACATTTCTTCAAAAATATCTGTTATTTATTTCTTCTCCCATTACAAATGTGATGGCTAAACTAAGCTGGGCTGGAAAAGAATGGGTAGAAAGATATGGACAATTTATGTGAAATAGACATAAAAGTCTAATCTCAGCATGAACAACAAGGTTTTAGTCATTAATACTGTCATCTAGACTGTCATCTAATACTGTCAACTTTAAAAAGTTAAAGTATGTGAACAAAAAAGGAAAAAGGGAATTTTTTTCACAAGTATGTGAAAAGTCTTTCCTCTTCTTTGTTAAACCAGCTCTACTAAGTTGTGGCCATATACGTATCTAAAAATGAAACCCATCCAATGGACACAAAAGAACTTGCAGCCACATTCTCATGCCAGGCTACTGGAAAATGTACCCTACATATGACCCCAAGTACAGTAATGACTAAGTCATGAGCTTCTTCAATCTATTGTCTTTGTAGTCATACCTCAAGCCTTAGCAGATGGTCATCATGATGATTAGTATAATGAGTAGTTAATGACCTATCCCAAGTCTTTGACATATTTTAAGATAACCATCATTAACATGAGTTGAGACCAATTCATCTTAGGTAAGACTTAGTCTTCTTTAATGAATCCCTAGCTATGGAATTTTCATCCAAGTATGGCCTGGTCATACTTTAAATACACATGGTAAAGTTGCTCATTTGCAATACGTCATCTTTTGTCTTGAAGGAGCTTGTAGTAATTATAAAGATTTACAAGAGCCAAATTTCTGACACATGGAAAATACAGAAAGCAAATTCCACTTCTCCCTTTACATCAAATCAAGTCGGTGATGTTTTTGCACACGACTGTTACAAGTACAACAACATTAGTTAGGGATTTAGTTCAAAGCCAGGATAGTATAAAACAGTGGGTCCCTACATTTCAGGGAAAAAAAGTAAATACATTTAAATCCACAATGTAAAATTCTTAAATAAAGAATAGAAAGTGCTCCATTTTATGCTATGCAAAACTCCTGCCTTTTCCAGTGGATTGCATCATTTTTCCAGCAATTCAAGTTTACTTTCTTTCTTACTAATTAGATATCAAAAATAGTATGAATTTTGTTGGACCCTTCTTAAAGGACTAGATGGACTTCAGTTTTTAAATAAAATACTAAAAGTGGTAAAAAAAATAATTGATTTTTGCAATATCTTCTAAATATGGCTAAGTACAGATGTTCAAAAAGTCCCTGGCAGAATCACCCTTAACTTATTGCGCTTTACTCAAAGTGTGGTAAGTTAGAGTGGGAGCCAACCAAACAGATGTTTGCTCTTCAGTGCGGGGGGTGGCAGCCTTCCTATACTGGTTGCTCAGGATGCAGCTATATGCCTATGAGGAGGGTGCCAGATTGGCT
The DNA here is from genome assembly GCF_001723895.1 of Crocodylus porosus. Classification (NCBI taxonomy): domain Eukaryota; kingdom Metazoa; phylum Chordata; order Crocodylia; family Crocodylidae; genus Crocodylus; species Crocodylus porosus. The sequence continues at coordinate 2,976,415 of NW_017728950.1, read as the reverse complement.
CCTCTCCCCAGCCCTTCCCTGCCCTGCTAGCTGGCATCTGTCAGCAGTAGCTGTGGGGAGTCAAGAGGAACATGGGCCTCTCCAAAATAAGGGCCTGTTCCACAAATTGCTAGTAGGGATCTTGGGGCTGGGGGATCAGACCACATCCATGTAAGGGAGAATCCCTTTCTACCCTATCAGCCTCTTGACAGCTGCAGTCAGCAGCTGCAATGTGGCCTGGCAGGGGCAGCTGCCAGGACACAGGTTGCAGACTCTTTCCCCTGTAGCCCCCCCTAGCCTGGCTGCAGTGCATCATGGAGCTGGGGTAGGTTTGGGGTCAGAACCCCTCCCCCTCCTTCCTCCACTCTACCCCACTGCCAGTGGGACTGGGATCAGAGGCAACCAAGAAAGAGGCAGCTTGGTGCTCAGGCAAAGCAAATGAGCTCTGCCTGAGGCTAAAGTGCAGCCCTGTGCAACGCTGCCTGGGATGGCAGTAATCACTCTGTAAGTTAACCGTCAATGGGATCTGGCACAGCCATTCAATAAAGCGCTCTAACAGAAGGCACTTTAAGTCAGTACACTTTAATCCAGGATTCATTTAGAGTGGGATCTGCCACTTTTAAAGCACTTTATATTCCATGAATCTCTATTCTGTTATGGCTGTACAGCATTTTCTGCATTCTTAAAACACATTAAGTGCAACATCTGCACCTAGCCTATACATATAAGCTAGATTTTTTTCTTTGTTGCTGTTTTCACAGTGTTCAAAAATAAAGCAAAATTACATACATGAGTAAAAAGGGTCTTCTTATCCTAACTCCTGTCCAATAAGTTGAACACAGAAATATGGACTAGAACAATAAATGTGCTTCAAATGTTAAATGTAAGTGGATAAAAGCGGGGGGGAGAGGTGTTATCCACAGCTTTTCAGTACTCCCACATTGAATCAGAAATGTCATGTTCCTTCTCATCCTCTCCAGCCACCACTCAGGTCTTCCAAATGGTCACTGCTGTGTCTTCTGAATCATTAAGGACTGTAGGAAGCCAGCATCTGCTCATTTTGATAAGTGAAATAATTTATATGTTCTCTATAGAAAAGCACATTTTTCTATTGCATAATATAGCACAGCAGGCACTAAAGTGGTTCTGCAAATAGATACTTGATGATGTACAGAAGATGACAGGCAGTACAATGTTGGCCACATATCTTTCTTTCCATTTTGAAATGGAAGTCTGAATATGCCCAATAGTACTTATGTTTTATGATTCCCTGAAGAAGGTGAGTTTCCAGAATAACCTGATTTGCACCAGGGATTACCCAGTGATAGCATCCTGTGCCTAAAAGGGATCTGTATTTGCCTTATCCCTGTCTTCAGAGGTACAGCAAAGCAATTACTTGTCTGATCATTGGATTGTCTATGCTGACTAGTTCTGTGATGTCAATGTGCCTCAGAATATCTCTTAGTTTCTTCATGAGCAGGCAGCCAGTGGGAGATTGACAGATGGAAGTTCTGCCTAATCTTGCTTGCAGGGAAAGAGAGGGCTACTGTTCTACTCATAGAGACAATCCAGCATGTAAAAAGACAAATTTTATCTGCGGACCATCTTGAACTTCATCTGGAAACATGCTAGTTTAAGTGACTCCTGATCTCACTACAGTTATGATAAAGTACTCTTGCTATAAACTTCTTCCTTCTTCTGCACAAATTCCACCCCCAGTCAGAGTAAGCAATGCAAGAGATGTGGAAGAGTATTATCATGTACTATCCTTATGAAGTTTATTCTATCATCTGCTTACCCTGCAGACTTTTTAAAAGGATTTCAGCCACTTCTCTATCATGAAAACTCAGACAGTAAGAATATACATGTTGTCATTACATTCTTCACGATGCTGCCTATACAGTGGACCATCACAGCTGTCTGACCTTGGTCCACATGTCATATTCCAGGTGCACCTCACCATCTTTGTAGTAATCCAGATCTGATAAAAGTACACAGATCTGACACTGCTTTGTCACAAAAAAAGAGTAGCTTCAAGTCTATCACCTGGAGATTGCTCTAGCCAGAAGAATTTGAATCCCTTCTAGAGACTTGCATTCATTGTTGCACCCTAAAGTGCACCAAGGAGGAATAGTGCTTGCAAAGAGCTGTGTGCAGACATTTTCTGAATCTACTCATAAACAGCTGTTGAAATGATTCTTTTGAATCATATTCACTTGAATCATAGCATCAGGAGAAAAAAGGCTACTTGCTTTGCTGGGACTGAGATTAAAAAGGTGCTGGAAGTGACAGTTATCTGAGGGCTGTATGCCAACAGGTTGTAGAGTATGACATGGAATATTCATTCCAGATTGGTTCTTTAACATGCATTTATAACCCTGCCTAAACCTAATAAGGGTGTTTTGTACTTAACAGAAGTCACTCCAGTCCTCGCCAGACTGATCCCAGAAAACTAAGGAAGACATTCTCTAAGAGCAAAGCTAGCTCATTTTGTTGTTTCTAAATATGAGCTATCACAAAAAAACCGTTTTCATCACTTTGCTTCAAATTAGAGATAAAGTGGTAGCAGTCACGTTTGTGATATACCACCAACAAAAAAATAACACAGAGAGTGCAAACACCCATAATTTATCTGACGGAGTGTCTTTTCTTTCAAAGCAGCATGAAAGTTTTGCATGTTGCTTGGAGGTCGCCTCCCCCTGCCTTCCATTTTCAGGATTAGAATCTGATTGTTACTGCTGCCTGAAGGCAAGAAGACAGAAATAGCAAAATAAAACAAAATAAAATAAAAACCATTGTTAAATGCCAGTTTTTGTTTTCCTGACATATTGCTAGGCATGCAAGGCTTTTTGAAGCCTCTCTGTGCAGCTCTGTTTACTGTATTCACTGGGTAACACTGTGGTTTTGCATTTCAAACATCAGATTTTACAGAATCTCTTTCCAGTATCTTATGGCTGAAATGACTCATGCTTTTGGAATTCAATTTTGACATACAGGTGCCTACTTTAGGAATGATGGTGTTGGACGTTTCTGTTGAAGTCTCTCTTTCTGAGTTTAAAAATATTTAACTCTTACCATTTGGCTGCATATGTAAGCACTGAGAGATTTGCTACTTCAGAAGTGTGACTTTTGTTCTTTTCTTTTTTAAAGAAACCAACACACATTTCACTTCCAATTGTGTAATTTGAAGCACTTTTGCTTCTCAATCTTTTTTACGCCTTATATTTTGTAATTACTCCTTCCTTAGTTAAAATGAATCTTCTATATTCTGTTATTTTCCTTTTAGGCTGCCAGCATTTGCTGTTTTATCACACATCACAATATGTATTGCTTTTATTAAAGTCCCATCTCTTTCAATTATGTAATTATGTGCTCTTACTTTATTTTCAAATTTTGAGCTTCATGGTTACGGAGTAAAAGTTTGAAAATACAACTCCGGTGCACCAAAAGGAACTGAAACCATATTTTTAGGTGTTTTGTGTTTTTTTAATAACTCATAGTTTTTAAGGTATTCTCATCAGTTTTGAGCACCTGACTTATGGTTTGTTTCTAAGAACCTGATTCAACTGACTCAGGTGAACAGAAACGTGGAACCCCTGAATGCCATCAGAAATGAGTAAACTTCTATCCAGTCCTGTCCAGATCAGCTTTACCCTCAATCAATGGCACACCTCGGATTACTGCCTTTTATTGACACATTGGATACCAAATGTAAATTTACTACAATTTGTCATTGCAGTTTGTCACACTTTTTTGTGCCTCTCTATTTCAGGAGCTTTAGTCTCACTCTTCAACTCACTGACACAGGCTACTAGACTGGAACAAAGCGCTGTGTGAAACATAAGAAAAAAAAGAAGAAATCATAAAAGTGAAAGTTGGCTGTATCCACTATTATGGGTCTTAATCCTCCAAGCAGTGCAGGTTCTGGAACATCAGCCAAAGAGCTCAGAGAGGGGGGCTGAAAGGAATAAAATGCTGATGATATTTTCTCTGCTGCAGTTACAAGAACAAAGGTCACTGGCAAACAGCCAAGGAAAAGAGTTCCTTCAAAAGAACAGCTTGGCTTCAGTGCTAGTTATGACCTACCAGTATGTCAACCATGGATACCAGTGAACAATATCCTCTAATAACTGCACTTTCTTGTACTATAGACATCATCACAAAGTGTGATTACTTCTTCAGGTTGCTATATTAATGATACATGTCCTACTCTAATTCCTATCTGTCTCAGACATAACTGTAGGGGAAGGTAGGAAAATATAAAATATAAGAATGACTCGGAATCAGAAAAGAAATAAGACAGAAGCTCTGACTGGGATATTCATGTTGCTGTATCGGGGGCAACCTTTTTGGCAGGCATGCCACAAAGAAGCCCTGCACCCAACCCAAGTGCAGCTCTGATCACATTGCCTTGCCCAATCTGCTGCTTGGCTTTTTGCCCCCATCCCCATGTTTCCTGTCTGATGTGCTGTTCTACATTCTTCCCTGTGCTTCCTGCCTGATTTGCTGATCTGCTTTCTGTTTTCTGCCCTGTCTACCACTGTGCTGCCTGTCACCTCCCCAGTCTGCCCCATGCCACACACAGAGGCTGCCCAGGACTCAAGTTGGCCACCCTGTGCTATAACATGGAAATTTCAGGCAATGTTTTTTGACTTTCTATGAAGATTCTTCCCACCCAGCCACAAAGCACTACCTTTCATATGAAATCACTGTTACAAATAACTTTCCAATAATATTCCTTTAATATGTACAAGTGTAAATGAAATAATATGAAGAAACGAAATAGGATGAAGAGGTGGTATTCAGCTGTGTACTAGAGTATAACACCTACTAATGGGTTAAAATAAAAAAGAATGGGAAGCTTAGCCAGAAAAAATTCAGAACAACAAATTATTATATGTGAAATATCTTCCCTAAAGCACTGATAGAAGACATATTGCTTGGAACATACATTAATATTTGTACAGTGTGAAAGAGAAAGACTGATCAGAAAGATTTCTCTCATCCATAGCAGCTTTTAAATGACATGCATACATTTGGTATCATACATACTGAAATTTGTGAAATTGTTGAAGTCATAAAATGCATAGTGTTCTGAAAGGAAGAGTGCCCTCACACTGAATACCTCTCTGTCCATTTACAGGCTGGTACTGACAGTAATTAAAAGGAACACTATCCAGCCTATAATGCCCACAAGCAGCTTTAAATATGAATATCCCTAGATGAGATAAAGGCAGTGGAAGCGTGAGTAGAGGGGCTAGCCTGAAGGGAAAAATATACAAGTCTGCTTGTCCTGCTGATTAAATACCCAGTAATACATATGAGTTCAAACCCATAAAAAAACAAAATAGAAAGAACATGTGAATGAATAACAAAACATACAAAACAGACATCACGGTGCATTGTTGTTGTGCTATCAATGAAAAGCACTGCAAAGCTTCTCCTTCATGCTACATGGTTGGTATTGTATTGGAACCACTATCAAGGGCAGCACATTGAAGGATCATTGCTTTAATGCATCACAAATTGTGTTACAACTTGCAAGTGAAAATAGATTCTTTCTGTGCCTACACAGAAAATACACTAAGTAAGGCTGAGCTTGAGAATGTCCGTTGAATATTAAAGCATGTCCCAACAGTGTATTTCTGTGATGTTATAGTCTTCTATATACATGTAGCACTGCCATCTGCTGAACAGTTTTCATGTTATTCCAATTGACTACAACTTCTAAGCATGTCCTAGTAACTATTTGCAATGTATTGTACAAAGATAGATTTATCTGAACTCTCAGTACTCTCATATTATAAAAGGTATAATTAGTTACTCTATCTGTTAGTCCATCAGTTAGTCACCTGAAAATGAAAAAAACAAAACAACACTGAGTTTTTTTCCTAGTGGTGGAACAGTTAATATTAGGATGTAGAGGAATAATTTGAAAGGCATCTTCCCCTACAAAGAGCTGTTAGAATATCATGATTAGAGAACACTGTTTATATAGTTGAGAGGGAAACCCCACCCTGAAATGCTTTAAAAAAATTAACATTGGCTGCCTATAATATTCTAATTTTAACTCGATTTTTGACATTTTTGTTGGCAGAAATTTTATATTGATTTATAGCTTAATACTTTACATTTCAAACCATATTTAATATTTTCAGTACTTACAAATAAATTTTTAGCTAATGGAGAAAAGAATCATAATGTACTTTATGCATAGCATTTCATTTTGGGTGAGAACTATGTTCTTATTGCACATTTATCAATGTTGGGAAATCAGCTCGTGGTCTTACTTTCTATATCATGAAATTAATCATCACGATTAGGACTAATATGCATGTAATAGACAGTCTCAACAGAGAGGCTAATAAATGAAAAGGCAAAGAATCTCAGCTATACTCTGTGGTACTAATGTTCTTTTCAGGTCAAAGTTACTGGGTGCATCTACACGTCACCATACAGCGACATTGCTACGATGCTATGCTTTAGTACTTCCTTTTGGAAGTAGTGTACCTCTATAGCAACATAGCATGTCACTAAGTTGCTGTAGGGCGATGTGTAGATATGCCCACTGTGCAGCACAAGACTGTAAGAAAGCTTAATATGCCACTGCATGTGCTAAACTGGGACAACATCTCAGCTCATGTGCTTGTTTTTGGTTGGTTCAATTCTTTACAAGAGTCACGTGTAAGGGAAAGCTGCCAAAGATCTGGTGCATGTCAAAAGTCACCAGCATCCCAAATCCTGAAAAGATCTACACCAGGTGTCAAGCTACCACCTGGTATCACTGATGTCTGACTGTTTTAAAGTTCTGGAGCACCTGATTCTACAGTGCATAGTCCCAGAGGTGGAGAACATCCTGAGCATCAATCAAGGTTTCTGACAAGGTCAAAATACATGTGACCAAGTACTTGCACTAACAACATTCAGTGAAAATAGTTTTCGAAGGAACCACAAGACAGGCACTGTTCTCCTTGACTTCACAGCAGCCTATGATACTGCTTGGTACACCAGTCTGCTTGTAAAAATAGCAAGAGTCCTACCTGCATGGGTGACTGATGTTGTCAAACTGCTTCTTCACAATAGACAGTTCAGGGTGCACATAGGTGAGATGACAGACCAACGGACTGCTGAGGGATCTATGCTTGCTCGAACCTTACATAACCTTTACACCAATGACCTACCACAACCCATCATGGAAATTTGTTTATGCTGACAGTATCTGCTGTGGATTCCAGGCCCAGACTTTTTCTGAGCTAGAGCATACTCTGAATTGTAATGTTGCAAAGCTGACTGACTGCTGCAAGACTTGGTGCCTCCAGCCAAGTGTCAGTAAGATAATTTCCAGTGTTTTCCACCTATACATTGTCCATGCTTCCTGGGAGCTGAACATCCATCAGAATGGTCAGAGGCTGAGGCATGAAGCATGACCCATCTACCTGGGCATGATGCTAAACCAGACATTGAGCTACCATGAAACACTTGAAAAAGGCAACAATGAAAGTTAAGTCACAAAACAACCTCCTTAAGCTAGCTGGGTCATTGTGGGGTACAAGAGTCTTAGCCCTAAGTATGTCAGCTCCTGCCATCTCATATTCTGTGACACAGTACTGTGCATCAGTCTGGAACTGGTCATCACACATCACATTTGTTGATGTGCTGCTACATTCAACAATGTGCATCATCTTGGGAACTCTTGAAGCAACCAATCCCTCTACCATGGCTACCAGTCCTGTGAAAAATTGTTCCTCCTCATATCCAATGGGAAGTTGCCCCTAGCAAGCTACTGGAGAAGATCTATGCCAATCCACTGCCCACTGACTAAGTTCAGTGGTGGACTACAGGAACTACACATGGCTACTGAGGATGCTGTTACATGGCTTGACAATTACACACATACTGACTGACTGACTGGATCAACATTTAAAAGCATTTATATATGTGAGTGCACTAATTTCTGTATACCTGAAGTGGATTCTGAGATGCCACCAATGTGAAAGGTTGGTATTTCTACCTCTTTAACCTATGCCTACTTCAGTTGCCATACCCACCTGTCTTCCTCAGAGCTATAATGCCCAACGTATGAGTGAGAGCCATAATATTTATTGCTCAGGATGGAACCGAGGTGGGGAGACCCGGCCTAGCCTACTCTACATTGCCTATTAGAGTCCCTCCATGGGCAATTATTTGACAAAACACAATCTAGTTAGAGGTGATGCAGAGAAGGCTGAAGTATTTAATGCTCTTTTTTATTTCATTCTTCACAAATAGGGGTGCCTACCAGATGAAGAGAGCAGTTGACAGCAAAAACAAGAAAGAAGACAGCCCAGAAGGCAGAACAGGTGAGGAATTACTTAGAGAAGCTAGATGCTTTTAAATCATTACGGCCCGAAAGAATACAACCTAGGGAATTGAGGGAATTGGCGGAGGTAACTTCAGATCCATTAACTATCTTCTTAGAGAATTTGTGGAAGTCAAATGAGGTCCCATATGATTGGAAAAGAGCAAATATAGTGTCTATATTTAAGAAAGAGAAGAAGATGGAACTGATAAAGACCAGTAAACCTGACTTGGATATGTGGAAACACCATAGAGCAGGTCCTCAAGAAATCTATTGTGGAGCACCTAGAGAAAAACAAAGTGATCAGAAAGAGCCAGCATGAATTTAACAAGAGCAAGTCATAGCTGTCCAGTCTGATTTCCTTCTATAAGGAGACAGGTTCTGTGGATGGGGGAGAGCAGTGGATGTGGCATACCTTGACTTTATCAAGGCTTTTGACATGGTCTCTCACAACAGTCTCATTAATAAGCATAGAAATACAGACTACATGAAGTCACTGGCAATCCCTTGAACTGAGGATAATCTCTACCATAACTCATTGATGGGTCTTAAGGTGACTTAAGGGGCTAAACCTTGAGCCACAGATTCATCTGCAGAAGCTGCAAATATTTCCACAATGGAGAGTAGGCTGCAGACTGAGATCCTTTTCTTTTTCCTTCCACCACTCTCTTTTCTCTGCTTTGAGGGCAAGAGACTTTACCTCAAAATTGGATGCCTCTTGGTTGAGGTTGCAGCACCACTGGAATCAGTTGGCAGCCAAGTCCTCCCAACTCTTGATGTTGGCATCTGTTTTCTTGTGGAATGCCTTTAATGTGTCCTTGTAGCATTTTCTCTGGCTACCGTGAGATCTCAGGCCATTACTAAGCTGGGAGTAGAGCACTTGCTTCAGGAGTCAAAAGTCTGGCATCTATACACAACATCCAGTCCAGCAAAATTGATAGTTGAGGATCACAAATCCAATCCTGGTAACATTAGCTTCAGGAAGTATCCTCGCATTTGTGTAGCTATCTTCCCATTTGATGTGAAGGATTTTCCAGAGGCATTGTTTATGATACCTCTCCAGGCTCTTGAGGGGACTAGATGACTTAATGACAACTAGATGACTGTCATAAAAAATGGAGAACAGGCTTGGAGCAATGATGCATCCTTGCTTGACCCCAGTTGGGATGATAAGTAGATCTGTCTCTGATCCACTGCATAGAAAAGTCACAGTCATCTGGTAATAGAGAAGCCTCTGGACATCTAAATCTGGCCAGTACTTTCCACAAGGGTTTGCAATTGATGGAATCAAGGGCCTTGACAGGTTAATAAAGGCTATATACAGGTGCTGATGTTGTCCCCGACACATTTTTTGGATCTGGTGGGCAACAAAGATCATGTCAATTGCTACACAGGCTGGTCTGAAACCATACTGAGATCCTGGTAGGACTTCCTCAGTGAGAGGTAGGGGATGGTTCAGAAGGACACAAGCAAGGATTTTCATGAAAAGAGTGTTGTAGATCCTTACATACCTTTTGTTCTTGAAGAGATATGGTGTTGAGAATCCTTCACATTGCTTTTGCTGTTTTCAGTGTTTTGGGGCAAGCTGGATGTTCTGAATTAATTTGAAAACATGGTGATCTGTCCAGCAGCCATCAGTTCCTCCCATGGTTCAGGTGACATGGACTTCTATTTGATCATGGGCTCTAACAATAATGCAGTCAAGGAAGTGCCAATGCTTAAGAGAAAGGGTGTCTCCAGGTGGTCTTGTATTTGTCATTCTGCCTGAAAATGGTGTTTGTGATAAAAAGATCATACTCAGCATATTTGCACAAGAGACAGATGTCATTGGAGCTGGCTTTCCTTACTCCTTCTGTCAGTGCACTTGTGCTTGCCACTTTAAGACCATCAGTCAAGCTGTAGAGCAGCCATCAGGTGGGTTCAGACCCAATTAGGTTGTCACCTAACTGCAGGGGGCCGCCTGATTGGAAGAAGGCTGGGCAGGAGCAGTATAAGCTCAGACCCTTGGAGTAGGGCCAGCAGTTACATCTGAGGAGCTGGAGGAGTAGTCACCTGGCCTGAGAACAGTACTTCTTGTAACACCTGAAGGTTAGGCTAGAAACTATTGGGATGGAGGAGATTTTGGAGGTTGGTGCAGGAGAGCGTGTTGTTCCCTGTGGTGGAAGCCTGTTCATTACCTTGTTTAACATGAGGAACCTGGTGCAACAACCAAACAATTTTGACAAGGTGAAGATCTGGGCCCAATGCCAAGGAGAACCCTAGATGACAGAAGACTTCCATTTTGCTGCAGCCTTCTTCTATCTTTATGGTTGTTGACATTCTGACAACTTCTTCTGCCTGATCCACTGCTGGGGGCTTGGAGCTGGGCCATGGCTTTTCTGGAACCCCTGCCCAGGCCTCTTCACCATGGGTGGCCCTACAAGGGGCCTGAGAATCTAGGTAACATAGCTCTGAGGATCACTGGGATATACAAGCCTCTCCACCACTACAAGGTCTCAGTCCATGGTGTCAGGGTCTACAGAGGCATTCGGGCCAGCGGTTAGAACCAGGGGGTTTACCAGTATCTGTAGTCAGGGGGCAAGCTGATGTCAAACCAGTGTTCACATGCCACTCTAGGGGGTTATCAGAAGTGGATGTCAGGAAGCAAGCAGAAGTCAAACTGGGGTTCTAATGTTCAGGGACTGAGTACATGGACAGGAATGCAGGAGCAAGCACCAGGAAAGTTACATGGATGAGAACTACTCATAGACTGAAGCCAGTTTTTGCATAGCAAGGGCCAGATGCTACAAGAGGCACCTAGAACTGATCATCAGGTAGAGGCTCAGCTGGCCCAACTTAAGGAGTTCAGTGTTACTGACAGCCTAGGAGCCCAGCTGCAGTGCAGAAGCCTTACACTCAGAGAGGTACATGAAAGTACTGTAAGGTGAATATGTATCTGGTTGGATCATCCTGATCAACAAATAGTCACAAATGGCTCAGTGGTTAGTTGGGAGGAGGTATCAAAGGGGTTCCCTATAGGTGTGTCCTCAGTTTGATACTGTAGAATATCTTCTTTAATGATTCAGACAATAGGATTGAGTGCATGCTTAGGAAATTGTGGATGATAACAAGTTGAGTGGAATTGCAGACCCTCTGGAAGTGTAAGGCCAGGATCCAGATTGACAAGGATAGACGGGACAAAACGTCCATAATCAACCAAGGCAAGTATAAAGTCCTGTACTTGAAATTTCATAGATTTCATAGACATTAGTGTTGTAAGGGACCTCATAAGATCATTGAGTCCAGCCCCCTGCCCCAGGGGCAGGAAGTCATCTGGGGTCACAGGATCCCATCAAAATAAACATCCAATTGACTCTTAAAGGAATCCAGAGTAGGTGCTTGCACCACCTCTGGCAGCAGTCTGTTCCAGGCCTTGGGGGCTCAGACTGTAAAGAAGTTCTTCCTTATGTCTAGCCTGAAATGGCCTTGGAGAATTTTATGACCATTTGACTTTGTCATCCCATGGGGCACTCTGGTAAACAGACGTTCCCCCAGGTCCTGATGTACATCCCTTATATACTTATAGGCAGCCACCAGGTCCTCCCTGAGCCCAAGCTTTTCCAGGCTAAAGAATCCCATTGCTTTCAGCCTTTCATCATAAGGCCCATTTTCCTGCCCTCTGATCATGTCCATGGCTCTCCTCTGGACTCTCTCAAGCCTCTACACATCCTTTTTAAATTGTGGAGCCCACAATTGAACATAGTACTCCAGGTGTGGCCTCACCAAGGCCGAGTACAGTGGGAGGATGACATCCTGGGATTTGCTTGAGAAGCATCTATGGATGGATGCAAGCCAGCATTTTGCTCGCTTTGCCAGCTGCAACATCACATTAGTGGCTCATATTCATCTTGTGGTCAATCATGACCCCCAAGTCCCTTTCAGCCATGGTGCTAGCAAGCATAGCACTTCCAAGCCTGTAAGCATGCTGCAGGTTTTTCTTCCCAAGGTGGAGTACCTTGCATTTTTCAGAGTTGAAGGCCATCAGGCATTCATCCATCCATTTTCTGAGCCTGCCAAGATTGGCCTGGATCACCATCCTGTCCTTGCATGTGGACACTTTTCCCCAAAGTTTGGTGTCATCAGCGAACTTGGCCAATCCTCTTCTGACACCAATGTCCACATCATTAATGAAGATGTTAAAAAGGATAGGCCCAAGGACAGAGCCTTGGGGCACCCCACTGGTCATGGCATACCACAATGATTGACTTCCATCACCTACCACTCTCTGGGTCCGATCTCAAAGCCAGTTCCCCAGCCAGCGGACTGTGATGTACAATTGGCCAGTTTTTCTATAAAATGATCATAGGATACCAGATAAAAAGCTTTTTTAAAGTTGAGATATATGATGTCAATCTCTTTTCCCTTGTCCAGGTGATATATCACCTGGTTGCAGAAGGAGATGAGATTGGTCAAGCAAGATCTACCCACAACTAACCTGTGCTGGCTATCCCTTAAGATGTTGCCTTCAGCCAGTTTATCAAGAAAGGTCAGTTTGATGATTTTCCCCAAGATCTTACTGGGGATGGAGGTCACGCTGATGGGCCTGTAGTTTCCCAGATTTACTTACCTCCCTTTCTTGAAGATAGGCACCACATTGGCCTTCTTCCAATCTTCCGGCACTTCACCTGAGCGCCATGAATTCTTGAAGATCCATGCCAGTGGCTGAGCTATGTTGCTTGCCAGCTCCTTAAGTACCCTGGGGTGTAAGCTGTCTGGGCCAGCTGACTTGAAGATGTCCAGCCTCTCAAGTGTTCCTTCACATGGTCAGCATTGATGAAGGGTAACAGTTCTCCCTCACCCTGGCCATCCCATACCATATTGATTAGGGCCATTCCTTGGGGCTGGTGAAAAACCAATGCAAAATACCCATTGAGCAAGCTGGCTTTTTCCTGTGCGTCAGTTGTCAGTTGACCCATACGGTTTAGCAGGGGTGCAATGTTATGCTTGCTTTTCCTCCAGCTCCCCACATATCTAAAAAAGGACTTTTTATTGTCCTTGATATGTGTAGGCAGTTGGAGTTCAGTTGCAGCCTTGGCTTTCCTGGTTCACTCCCTACAGGTCTGGACCAGTGCAGAGTACTTCTCCTTTGGGGTGGATCCAGCCTTCCATCCTTTATAGGCCTTTCTTTTTAGTTGCAGAAGGTCCACTAGTTCCCTGCAGAGTTGAGGACTTCTGCTTTGCTGACTGACTTGCCAGCTTCACAGATGGTGAAGGTGATCAGCTCATGGTCACTGTCTCCTAACTTCCCTGCAATCATTAGGTCACTGATTAAGTCATCCATCATTGCCAGTACCAGGTCAAGCAGCGCTTTGCCTCTCATTGGTCTATAGACTTCTTGAGTCAGATAGAGCTCATCAACGCACATGAGGAAGCTTGGCAAGTGTTCAGATTTGGCCAAGTGCTCTTCCCACAAGATGTCAGAGTAGTTGAAATTTCCCATGACAACCACACTGGGAGCCTGCAGCCTCAGCCAATTCCCTGGTGAATTTCTGGTCAAGCTCTTGATCCTGGCTAGGAGGTCTGTAGTAGACTCCCACCATTGTGTCCCCTGTGCCTTGTTCACCATGGATTTTGACCCAGAATGTCTCCAGTCATCCCCCCTGGGGGCCAATGTCAGCTTGCAGGGATGTATATCTTTCCTTGATGTAGAGAGCTACCCCCCCCTGCCCCTTTTGTCCACAAAGACTCTTCTGTACAAGATATAGCCACCTATGCCTGTAGCCCAGTCATGGGTGGAATCCCACCAGGTCTCTGTTATCCCTATGAGATCATAATTCTTTTGTTTAGCAGGAGGACCAGTTCCTCCTGTTTGTTCCCCAGGCTCCTTGCATTGGTGTACAGGCATGTAAGCGTCCAATTGGGTGCCCTTGCCTTTCCTACAGATCGCTCTGGGGCTAGTGTAGGGGTGGAGTCCCTTAAGTGCCTTAGCCTGCTGGGTTTACAAAAACTGCCCAGTGGGCTTGCAGTGACGATACTCCCCCCATCCCCTGGTGGGCTCAGTTTAAAGCCCGATCAAGCAGGTCAGTAAGTCTAGCTGAGAAAAGCCTTCTCCCCAGCATACACAAATTGCATGCACAAATACAGACTGGAGAATAATTGGGTAGGCTGCAGTACTGCAGAGAAGGACTTAGAAGTTACCATAAGCTGATATGAACCAACCAGAACGCTCTTGTTGCAAAACAAATCAATGGTATAGTGAATTGTTTTAGCAGGATTCTTGTCACTTGTAAATCAAGGGAAATTATTTTTTTCCACTCTGTTCAGCAGTGATCAGGCCTCTCCAGGAGAACTGTGTCCTCTTTTGGACTCCATACTTCAAGAAGGATGTGCACAGATTGGAAAAAGTGCAGTGTGGAGCAAGAGCAATGATTAGAGGCCTAGAAAGCATGACTTTTGAGGACAGGATGAAAAACCTAAGGTTATTTAGTCTGTTGAAAAGAAGACTGAGGTGGGATTTGATAAGTCTTAAAATATCTAAAGGGTGATGATGGAGAGGATGGATATAAACTATTTACTGTGGCCAAAGGTAACAGGACTAGAAGCAATGTCCTCAAGCTTCAGCAGGACAGATTTAGTCTGTAGATGAGGAGGAACTCTCTGACTATAAGGCTGGTTCAGAATTGGAATGGGCTACCTAGAAAAATTGTGGAAATCTAAGGAAATTTTCAAGAGCAGATTGGACAGACACTTGGATAGGATGGTTTATTCACATGTGATCCTGCCTTGAGTAGGGGGCTGGACTAGATGAACCTGTGAAGTCCTTCCAACCCTCTTTCCTATAATCCAATGGTTCTATGAACTCTACATGTATACCTCAAAATACATTCCATGGACCACTTCCTAGAGCAACACTAGTTTTTTTATGCACCTTTGGAATAGGGTTCCATAAACCCATTTACAGTGAACAGCGTTGTCCTGATCTTTATGAGATTCCAGGTAGCTATATTCTCAAACTGGGATCTTCAGAGGTACTCAGAGCTCTACAAATTAGGCCCTAAGTACCTCAAATTGTACTTCGAAAATTACTTGACACTTGTCCAACAAGATAAGATCTAGGCATCACCTTCTTCTATATAGTAATTTGAAAATGTCAAAGCTTGTTTGTGATATTTTAACACTTGTCTGCACCTCATTAAGAACTATGATCCTCAAAACATAAGAGTTCATTCCCCAAGTACAGCCTTGTTCAGGAGTACATTAAAGTATTCTTAATAGCAAGTGCAAGTGTGCTTGTGGGTAAAAATAAGTGTGGAAAGTTTTGAATGAGGTATCAAAGACTTCAAAGTAAAGAATGACTTCAATTTTTCCATGTCATGTTTCATATTATTGCAGGGAACAAAATAGAACAAGTCTCTTTTCCATTTTTTTTCCAAACTATGCTAAAAATGGCTTTTATGAAACTTCATGTGGATATAGCAATAAGCAAGCACACCAGCAGTTTTGGGCTCAAGACCTGATATGCAGAGTTCAAATTGCGTCCTTAATTGGGCTAAAACAGCACATAGCCTAGTGGGAAGAGCAACTGAAAATTTTCCATTACAATTTTCCTCACCAAAAAAGGGGGCTTTTTTCTCAAATCACAAACTATGTAGAAAAACTTAATGTGTTTCAAAATGTTCTGGATGATGATGGTGATGATGATGATAATGATGATGAAATGTGATTAAATGATTTTCCCCAAAATCTAAAACCTTTCAGCAGTTATACTGTTGCATTCTTGTTCACCATGAACATTTCCATAATTATTGAAAAACAAAAAAAAGACATTTTTGTTTATTTAATTGTATTCAGCACAAGTATTCAACCCTTTTTGACTAGTTGTAACAACAAAAATCTAATGCTGATGCGGATACTTTAGTAAAACTGAAGTTACTTTTCTTCATCTTTTTGCTCTCAAATACCTCCCTTCCTCCCTTTTCCCCAGTTCCTGAACACTGATTAGTTCCCAACTGGACATATCATCTATGAAACAAGAGTTTTCAAATGTATAATCATTACAGATGACTTACATTGTAAGCCATTACTTTAATAAGATGTGATTATAAAAAAAGTGAGACTATGGGGCTGAACGAAAATCCTCTGGGTTATGTTATAAGCAGTCATTAAATGAGGATTTCTTGGAATGGTTTCATTGGTCCACTTAGAGAGATACGAAAGAAATTAAACAAAGAATTCATTTCCTCTTTAGAACTGTTTATATTTGGTTATTATAAAATATTTCATTTATTAAAGAAAAATGAAGGAAATTAAAATAAAAAAGAAACAAATTCTTTATTAAAATGTTTTGACAATATTAGCATTGGTTTACACATATAATGTCATATACTAAATTGTGTGGCTGGTATTACTCCACTGATGATTGCAAATAATAATATGGATTAATCTGATGTTCCCCAAAAGCAGACAGTTATATTGTAGGTACTGCATTTGTCTCCTGGTGCAATGAATTCTGCTGTCATGTAGCATTGCATTAAGCGATGTGTAAATTATCACCCTGACCTAAAGCACAGCCTGGCCTGACAAAAATCACTGCAACTTAGTCTAGCATTCATGTAGAGTCCTAGGACATTCTACAATTGGAAGTTATATTGTCATGCTTATAATTTATGTAACTTGCCCAAGCATGTAAGAACCATATCAATAATGAAACTGCTAGGATAGAAGTTAAATTAAATGAAATACTCACTGGTTTGTTGGCCTTCTCTAGAAAAATTTACTTCAGATAAAAGATGAGATTCATTTGCATTTGAAGGGAAAAAATAGAGGGGAAATTTGAAGGTTTATTTCAACAAGGTATCCAAATAGTTGTATGTTTCTCCAAAATTTACCTGTACTATCAAAATATGACCCCCTTACCAGGCCTTTTTACATATTCTCAGTAGAACTGGGATGACCAGAATGGTCAAACCCCTTTATCAATAAAAGTTATCACAAAACAAAAAAGCTTCTCATAGAACACTTTGAAATATCTCTCAGGATTCCCATTATTTCTCCTTCAGCACCCCAAGATAAAAATAAAATTAAAGAACATGGATTCTGAACCAAAAATTACTTACACAAATTCTAAAGTAACTGATAGAAAAAAGTAGTTTTGCAGAAATTGCATCTTCTTTTTATCCCATGAACTATGTTGCTGGCATATGTGCTATTATCCAATAATCTGACAAAATACTTTGTCTTCTTTTATAGGCAAACTCCACTGCTTTACAATAAAAACTGAAGACACATACTGAGCATTCAATCTTGTCACTTTTAAGTGCTTCAATAAGAGAAGGAATTGTAGAAAATATTTTTTTAACAATGTTTAAAAATTTACGGATAAGAATTCTTCTAAATCAATTGACTCCAAATTTCTGGTGAACTACATTTCATAAAAGAAAGAGTCATATGTATGGAAATGGCCTACTTAATTTCTTTGTTGTTTGCATGATTAGGAATAAGTTAGTAGGGGGGACTATTTATTTTAAATGAGGAACAACATTTCCTGGACCCCCCACAGAATTGTATAATTTACACAAATTCCTCACAGATTTTTATTGGTCCCAGCTGTGATCTAAAACCCCAGTGATACATTTTCAATATTATTTCAGCAATTCAGCAATAAAAGAGACCTTTAAAATTGGTATAACTGCCCTTTATCCTCCTGTTTTCCCACTTAACATTAACTCAGTACCACACCATTATCAAAGAGCAAAAGACTATAGCTTTATTTTCATGTTAGCTAAAGTTATTCAACAGATCCACAAACTAAAATGGTAAGGCTGCTGACACTGCCAATGGCTAAAAATTTCCAGGGTCAACCAAATACTTCGATCATGTAAGATGGAAACACTCTGCTATCGCAAACTAGGATTGAGACTTTAGATTAAAAAACTAAGGATAGCTGAACACTTCTGGTATAGTGTTACCTAGAACATCTCGTCCATATAGGCTTTTCTCCCCATCTTTTCAGTAACCATCTGTGTAAATGTACACACACATATAGTCTAATAGGGCTGTGCAAAGCTTAGGTGACTGATTCTATTCAGAGGAGATTTGGCCCAATTTGGTGACCAAATCTTCAAATCCAAATTGAATCAGGAGACACATTAATCTCTCCAAATCAAATTGGAAGCCTCTGATTCAATTTGGAGAGATTCAGAGATATTCAATGATTCGGCTTTATATGTTTTTTCTATGTACTTTGAGATACGAGGCACAGCTCGTGAACACTGGGATGGTGGGGCAGATGGAGTGTCTCACAGGAGCGCATGGGTGTCCCCCGTGAGCTTGGCAGCAGACCCGGAAGTGGACCAGAAGTCCACCACCAAGTGCACAGGGGACTGCCCCCCCCATGCCCCAACTCGGTAACCGGTGCCTCCTGGGTCTGGGGGGGGCACCCGGGGTCCCCCCGCAGCCGATCACCAAGTCAAGGAGGTGTGGGGGGTCCACCACTGAGGGCACTGGGGACCCCCCCACACACACTCCTGCGGGATGCTCCATCTGTCCCACCATCTCAATGTTCAAGAGCCACACCTGGTACCA
Source organism: Crocodylus porosus (assembly GCF_001723895.1). Classification (NCBI taxonomy): domain Eukaryota; kingdom Metazoa; phylum Chordata; order Crocodylia; family Crocodylidae; genus Crocodylus; species Crocodylus porosus. Next base: position 2,957,535 of record NW_017728950.1, on the reverse strand, counting down.
CAAGGTACATAGAAAAAACATATAAAGCTGTGTCTGTGGTAAAATCACTGATTCTCTGAATCAGAATTGAATCTTCAGATTCAGCCAAATCAAATCGGGACAGTGATCCAAATCATGAAATCAAATCACCGTCTCCCAAATCGGTCCAAATCGAATACTGCCTGCTTTGCACACCCCTATAGTCTAATGCTTATGTAGGTAATGATTACCTTAAGAAACTTCTAACTTATAGAAAAGAAAAATATTATACAAAATGGTTTGGAAATTGTCTAAAATATATGCATAGTGCATACTATGGCTAGTCCCTTCGTATCTCTCAACAGTGTTAATATACAGAACAGTCAGCTTTATATTACATGTATAAAACTTGATGATTTACCTCTGTTTTTCATATAGTCTTCACTTAAACAACCTGAGAAAAGGATGTGATGGAGATTAATGGAAGCTTGTCTGGATAACAAAACTGAATGAAAGAGACCAAGTTTTTATGATCTAAGACCATGAAATTGTTCATCTCAAACGGACAATTTAGCTCTATTTGTGTCATCAAAATGTTTGCTGTTCACAGTTAAAGAGAAACTCTAAGCACCTGAACTTTTTCTCCAGCATGAAGTTCCAGTTCTCACTCTAGGTACACTGAATTTCTTCTGATCCTGCTCTCTTACTTAATAACTTTGGTCTCATCCTTACTTTTAGAGGTTTAACTTGAATATAGCATATATATTGAAGCCACATTTTAAATAAAATTCTTCTGTTCTAGACTAGTGATGCTCAACCTTTTTCCACCCACAGGCTGGATGGGCAGTGCCAGATCTGGCTTGTGGGCCCAACTGAATGTGCAGGGGGGAAACAGAAGTGGCCCAACCATGATCCAGCCAGGCTTGGAGGAAGGAAACATGCCCACGATCAATCTGGGTATGCAGGGAGAAACAGAGCATGCCCTGGCCCAATCTGGCCACGCAGGCCAGGGAGGAAGGGGACATGGTCCATCCTTGACCCAATTATGTAAGGCTTGGAAATTTGGCAGCAGAGGAGTGGTGGCATTATTAAGAGGCAGTGCTGTGCAATGCCAGATTTCTAGCTCACAGGGATCACTGCAGTTCAGATGCCATGGCTTCATGGGCTGGAGGTTGTTCTAGACAGATAACTCTTAGGAAAAGTATGGTAAACTATAAGACTAGTGTGCGGTTTGATACTTTGACCCTTGTCTTCTACCTACATCCAAGTAAAGAGAATTTCATTCCTGATCTTCCCCAGTTAAGGAGTAAACCTCATCCCATTCCTTATGAACTCTATAGTTATATCTGCTTTTTGAATTGCAATTGCATATCTAATAGAAGTCTTTATTGAGCTGTCTACAGTGACACCCAGATCTCTTTCCATGGTTAATGTACTTAATTTAATTCCTTTTAAACTATATGATTAACTACATTTTTCTCTAGCATGTACATTCCTTTTTATTTATCATATACAAATAATACATCCGGCAGACCTTAAAGAAACTGAAAGAAAGATACTGTTTTCAAAAAAGATTAAAACCTAAGAGTTTGAGTCTACACATTTGAAAAAAGATTAATCTTATATAAAAGACAGCATCTTTAAAAAACTGGTTTCAGATTGTACAGTTTAAAGGCAAATTTTGTCCTTATTCACATTGCCAGATTATGATTTGAATCCAGCTCTCATCAGTGGAGACTTTAGGATTAAAAGAAGAGTGGTGATGCAGCCAGGAATATGGAGGGTAAGTGAACAGAGAATGTAAAAAGAAATCCCATTACAACCCTATTCTCTGAAGTTACTTTGAAATCCAAATAGTACAGAATGAGCTCACCAAATAAAAAGGGATACTGTCATATCCCTCTCCACCACACTATTAAGTTTGACTTGTTTTTTTCTATCACAAAAAGCTGAACAATAAAAGAGCAGGACAGGAGGAAGAGAGAGAAATAGCAATGGATAAAAAAGCACAAATGACCTAGAATGGTCTATAGAAGAGCAGGCAGGGGATTCAGAGAGCTGAATGGAGAAAACAACACACACACACAAAAAGAAAGACAGAATGAGACTGGGAAGAAGCTGAGCAATAGAAGAAAAAGAAATAAAAGAAGCATTAACTCATTTGGCAAAGGGGAATTGACAACAGAGTATGACAAGTGCTGGTATGATGCATCAGAGATAATGAAAGAGGAACTTACTCTGATCAGCCAATGTATGGTGTCTATTTTGTATTATGTGTTTACAATGTAAGCTTCTTAGAGCAGGTACTATGTCTTTAGGTTCACAAATTGCATCACAAATGAACCATAACAGGAACTAAGGATAAACAAAGCAGCTAGGTTGGATCAAAAGACTTTTCATATCTTGGAGATGATGGAACTGGGCCAGAATCTGTTGCTGGCCTGGGATATAATTCAGTACTTTTGCACTCATACACCAATCTGTCTTCTGTCTGAATAAGCAACCAGTACTATCACCAGAGCAGTTTGAAGTTGACAAGTCTGAGGTCTTTTTTCCCAGGCAGTTCACAAACCTGTCAGTTTCAAGTTCCTGCAGAATCAGTGCTGGCAAAATATCTACTGCATCTTTGCAGAACAGAAAGAGGTAAAGATAAAAGATATGCTAGAGGGAAAAAGAAAAAAAAACACACAAAGGGGAAAAGACATGGAGGCAAGAGAAAATAAAAGAGATTGAAAAGATTTTAACGTTAAAGTGAGATAGCCCTTGGGAACAAGCAATAGGGACATGTTAGCAAAAATATTTAAAAGAGAAAAAAAGTGAAGGAAGCAGACTGATAGAATAAAGAGAAATTGGAGGAAAACTGACACAACAGACTGCAGCAACCCAGGCTATAAACAAAATAAAGTGGAAAAAAGAAATGAAGAAGAAAGGAAGCAAATGAGAAAACAAAGGAATAGAAGATTGAAATGGGAAGTTTTGTATCAAAATAGAAAACCAAGGGTAAACAAGACAACTTGAACAGGAATTCTGTTGGTTTTAAATCCATACATTTATTTCCAATTAAACTTTTTTCATGCCATTGAAGTAGACAAATGTTTGAAAAACCATAAAAAGCACTCTGCTTACCTGGAGGGACAAATATATGGTTACCAAAACGGACAAGTCTATTCACTCAGGTTAACCTAATTGATCTCATTTCACATACTGCTGAGTAAATGCATTGCAATTTCCTTAGTCAACATTGCATCACCCATTTGCGCAATATCATTGCTGGTCATTTCAGGAACTGATCTAGAGAAGGGAACATAGATCTTCTGATGAGCATGTAACTGACATATAATTCTTCCTGAGGTCAAGTCGACATTTGCTCTTTACCAAGTAGGCTTTGTAATGTTTGAAGAAATAAAGTTGTTGCTGCCATTTCGGACTACTGGTTCTTTGTCTAATGCCTCTTCCAAATATATTTCTCCCAAGTCATTATGTTACTGCACATCCTTGCTGTTATATAGCACTAAAATTGTTTCCATTAAATGCTTTGATGTTTATTTTTAAATTTCCTTTTAATATTTCTCCCCTTCTCTGTACAAATTCAAAAGTTTGACCCTTGTTTGACATCAGCGCACACCCTCCTTCCTCCAAAAAAGACTCCCTTCTCCCCAGAATATCATCTGTTTTCAGCAAATTTGTACTTCTGTTTTTGTGGGGGAAAATAAGTGGCAGCATCTGAGCACACACAGATGCTTATGCCCAACAGCAAGAGCCTATGACCTCATCTAGGCCTTTTTCTTTTTTCTATTAGGAGTGATTTGCAGAAGAATAAAAGCCTGCCAACTGATGTGTCTTAATAAAGCTTAAACTTAATTAGTTCTTTTCAAATAAAGTTTCTTAACTTAAAACAGTATGGACCAGAAAAATGAATCTGCAACTCATCAGAAGTTGGCATTCGAGCAACATAGGTGTAGCACAATAGACACCAATGGGACTTACATGTAGGGCCCCATTCTCTACACATAATCCTCTCTTTCCTTTTCTTGTATTGAAAATATTTTTAATGGCCTTCACAGTATGCCTAAATCTATGGTAGATTGACTGTCACTTTTGTAAAGCAAGTACTGTGCTACTGTACTTTATTCTTTGAAAGCTTGATCAGATTAACCTTTTCCAATGTGTCCACAGAGAGCTCTCAAAAAATCTCAGGGGAATGTATGCCAAATTCGTTTCTAAAGGCCCCAACTATGCTCATAATTCACGGTGCTTATGACATTACTTTTTATCACAGTGAGGGATAAAAAAGGTTGAAATAGAATTCTGAGCCCACTTAGAAGTGCTGTGTGAACCGCTAAATCAAATGAACGCATTGTAGGCCTGATTCCTACTCAATTGGACTCTTCGCATTTTGTTGATGTGATATTTATGTCTCAATCATGCTGTTCAAGAGATTGTAAAAGCAGCTACCAATACAAGTGTGCTCACAGAAAAAGATACTACAAGGAGGAAAAGAATAAAGGAAAGAAAAAAAGAGAAGATACAGTAAGAGAGAACAAAAAATAGACAAGTTTGTGAAGGAATCTTGAGCTAGAAGAGCACTTTATACTACGGACCTGACCAACAGACTCCTGTACCTCTTTCAAGATTCAGTCCAGCCAAACAAGTTGTATTCAACAAAATGAATGAACAACAAATGAAAAATCATTTTTCCACATTCTGTGTCGTAACTGAGTCCAAGTAACAAGATTTATTTGGAAATATATTTTATCAGACATTCTACTCCAGTATTCATGTAACGAACTAGATCAACTTTTCACATGTCCCTTAGAGTCAATCCATGTTAGCATCTTTTTTTCAATGGCCTCTGAATAGTTCAGGGATATTTTTGTTCAGGGATAGAAGAATAAAATGGCAGAACTCCTAAGTATGTTTTTGTTTGAATTAAAACTAGACAGTAATAACAATTTTAGGATACCAAAGTGAGATCAACTAAATTCATGTATAACAGCTGGATATGTATTGAAACAACCTTCCTAATTTTTGAAAAATCAACACATCACTAGTACTAAAATGTACTTTTATAACTTGGAGAATGTTTATATATTTATTACATCCTTTTGGATGCAAAAAATATTCTATTATTTTTAATATTGTTTAACATAGCAAGTAGTAATACTATGTGCAACCACCTTGTGTTGATGAATACCAGTATATTACTCATTTTAGAAAGTCTTCCTGAGCAAAACAGATTCATGTCAGAAAAGAAAATTCCATTTATGTGTCAATGTCTAAAAATACCTTTGACTTCATGGGCTAAATACGACCCACTATATTGAAGGGGGAAAAAGTTATAGATCAACAAATGTGCACTGTATACTAAGTGGACAATATTTCCAAATACGGGTGCCTGAGGTTGTAACTAATCTCCTAAGTAAATAAGTGACCTGACTTTCAAACCTGCTGGGCACCTAGTTATTCCCATCAATTTCAGCAAGAGTTATGGTGTTCTCAAGGCATTTGAAAAATAGGCCAATTACTTAACTGGCCTAAGTTATAACCTTTAAAGGACCTAACTTTAAGCTCCTATATTGATATTCTAGGCTACTGTGTATAAAACAAAAAAGATTCAGAGAAGGTAAATAAAACTATTAAAATATTATGGACTCATTTTTCCTTTAAAATATTTATGAATTGTAATGGGAATCTGTAGGCATTAAATTTGAAGAGTAAATATTTGACACAAGACTTTCTGGGTTAGGAAATTTTCCTGAAATGTCATGCAAAAAAGTAGCCCATATTTCAACTTATTCCCTTTTGTCAAATACTAAAAAACACTTATTACTGGGTATGTCTACATGAGATGTTACTGTGCAATAACTAAATAAATATACAGTAACTTGAGTTACTGCACAGTACTGCCAGCAAATGCCTTTTAAGTGATTCTACTGTGCAGCAGCCTAATACTACTGTGCACTAGCATCTTAGCACAGTTTTTTCCATAGAATGCTACTGTATAGTAGTATTAGGCTACTGCACAGTCAGCATCTTGTGTAAATGCACCCAGTAACTCACATTTTTAGTACTAAGATATGTATATATTTAAATTAGTGAGCCATCGCATTTTCTTTCGATATAGACCTGCGCTGCACTGGCACAGGCAGCATGTGAGGTGATTTGGCCACAGTAGCAAGTACTCTCCATTATGAGAATCATGTCCTTTTGTATATCAGCCTAATATTTTAACTGAAATGAATACCAATGCTATGTCACAGCTAGTAAAGCAAGCAAAACACTGGCTTGTATCCATAGATGCTTCTCAAGCAAATCTCAGGATATCATCCTCCTGCTGTACTTGGCCTTGGTGAGGCAGCAGCTGGAGTACTGCATCCAGTTCTGGGCTCCACAATTTAAAAAGGATGTGGAAAAACTTGAAAGAGTCCAGAGGAGAGCCATGCATGTACATCAGGATCTGGGGGAATGCCTGTTCACCAGAGCACCACAAGGGATGATAAGGTCAAATGGTCACAAACTCCAAAACCGTTTCAGGCTGGACATAAGAAAAAAACTTTACTGTCTGAGCCCTCAAGGCCTGGAATAGACTGCCTCCAGAGGTGGTGCAAGCACCAACTCTGGACTCTTTTAAGAAACATTTGGACACCTATCTGGGATCATTTGACTCTAGCTGACTTCTTGCCCCTGGGGAGGGGGCTGGACTCGATGATCTTCTGAGGTCCCTTCCAACCCTAATGTCTATGAAATCTATGAAATCTATTAAACTTATTGACTGAAAGGGGTATCTAGACACCAAATTAGTCTTTTTTTGGACAGTTATGAAGAGCCAGGTCCATGAATCATTTATCTGACATTACAAATCAGTTTCAAGATACCCACATCTTGGAAAATAGTGTGTTTTAAGGTTTGTTTCTTGCAAGCAATTTTCCCAAACTTCAATGCAAAGTAAATTATTTAAAGAGAAAAACAAGTAAAAATATACCACAGAATAGGTACAGTGGGCTGGGATGTCAAGTCCCAAGTTGTTAACTGAAGAAGCCCCCAAAATCACCCTCAAAATCTCACCCACAACCAGAAGCAGCAATACCCAAAACACCAAGCACACCCTATAATATGTTATAGGTAAAAGCAGAAGAAAGAATGGCACCAGCAATACACCACCAGTGGAACAACAGGGAAGTAACTGCTTAATAAAGTCTTAGAAGATCCTAGGAAAAGGACTGTGCCCCGTCTTACAGAGGAAGGGGAACTCCCCTACAGAACCTATGCTACTTGGACCTAGGAGAAAAAATGTCCTTCCTGTTCCTGAATTGAAATGATGACAATATGTTATTGTTAGACTGCTAGTTTTTACAGTTTATTAACCCACACCTGTCCAACATGAAGCCTGTGGCAACTTCCCCAAGAAAGCCTGGGGGTCCACACGTCACCACTCAAGACTGTACAGTGGTGGGAGGACACAAGTATCAGTGCAACCATTGTTGCAGTCCACCTGGTAGGTTGCTGACATAGGGAAGAGGGCAACCTGCTGTTGATGACCACACCACAGTTGGACAGCCCTGTATTAGTCCATCATCCCAAAAAGATATATAGGTAAAATTGCTACTGCACTTCTTAGTCTAAATGCAACATTTTACATAGAGCAAAAATGTATATAAATACAAACTCTGTTCTCAACAACTTTCAGTTAAACAGCAGGTAAGATATAAGGTTAAATAACTATATTTGGGATAACAACTTGGAAATCTATACATGATTTCAGGTTTCTTGAAATATGTCTCATAGATATAGTGGGGGGGAGGAATAGTGAGGGGAGATGGGACTTCCTACTTGCAGTAGTACAATAGCAAAATTAGAGGGGTATTGTGAAAAAGAATATTGTCTATATTACCAAAAACATGGTTAAAGTACTATAAAATATAAATATTTTTTAGTTTTTAGTACCCCCACAATTACTACACCCCACAACAGAACCATCATCATTCCTGGATCTTACAGCTGCACCTCCAGGAATGTTATACATCTCATCCAGTGCATCAAATGCCCTGATGGAAAATAGGTAGGAGACACCAAGCAACAACTGCGCACCAGAATAAATGCACACCAGAAATCTATTACAGACAAGAATACCCAACTACCTGCAGGGGCACATTTCTAACAAGAAAGCCCCTATGTCCCCAATTTCTCAGGCCTCAAAGGTAATTTACAAACCACTTTTCACAGATGAGCCTATAAACTTCACTTTATCAACCTCCTAGATGTGAGTGCTGCCTCCACCTCTGAGACCAGGGCATTACATGCTTTTAAAAAAAATTAAAAAGGAAATAGGTGTGGATGGAGTGAGGAAGGTGGTGCTCACTCCATTTGCAAATGGAGCTTGGGGAACCCCAGAAGCGGAAGGTCCACCTTGAGGAACACCAGCTGCACCATCAACCCAGGATCCAAGCAGGTGCGGTGGGGTGTGACAACATCCCCAGAAATGCTGAACACTCTCTCGCTGCTTCACTATGGGGATCACCTGACTAAGGAGGGCATCTCCAGTCCTGAGACTTGGCAGCCTTGAGGAATGGCTTGAGGACCACCAAGATATGGCAGATGGTATCCCACTCTATTTGTTAAGTTGGCTGCTGATCCCAGTCTCCCTGAGCAAGGCCATCTTAGAGATGTCCTTTTGTTGCTCAACCAGCCTTTTGAGCATCCGGTATGTGGAGTTCCACCGAGTCTCCACATCCTGCATTATTTTGTGCTGTGGGACACTCAGGTCTGCCTGTTTGTCCCACAGCATCTTGCTCCCCTTGATGCTCTGGTGGAAGTAGCTTGCCAGCTTCCTGCATTTTGAAATGAGCTGGCTGGTTGTAATGGTGCCCTCACCAGCAGCCCTGTCCCCCTCCAAGGCATCCCTGACTATAAGGTGGAATTTGTGTGCCACACAGTGGATGCCAACAAAGCTGGCATCACAGATTGGCTTAACCATATTGGCCTCATAGTCGGTGACCATGAAGCCACAGGTGAGCTCACCCTGCCCAATGAGCCACACCTGCACCATGCGGTTCATGGCCACTGTGATCTCCCTTACCATGTGGGACTCATCCATCACCTCTGCTTGAAGGAGAGCCCACCAACAGCCTGACTGATTGCACCAGTGCCCTGCGAGGGAGAGGTAGGCATGATCTTGACACCGACTGCTCCAGATGTCTGAGGCAAAGTGTAAGGTAACCTGAGGACCTGCCTTGCACAGTTCCTCCCTCAAGTACTCCCTGCATGCCTCATACAGGGAGGGTACCATTGTCCTGCTGAAAGTGGTGTGTGCAGGCATGTGGTATGATGGGGCTACAAGCACTATGAGCCACCTGAACCCTGCTGGCTCTACTAAGGAGAAGAGCTGGCCATCCACAGCAAGCATCTCCCCAGTTCTCTGGGTGACCTTGCTCTCCTGGACAACATGCACCACTTTGTCCCCACCTTTCCCCAACTGTTCCAGCATGGAACAAAAAACATAAATGGGTATAAATAAATAAATTTAGCCAGGAAAGGAGAAAGTATCTACCCTTATAGCAGGGAAGTCCTGGAACAGCTTTCCAATGAAAGTAGTAGGACAAAAAATCTTACTTGTTTTAGGCCCAGGGTTGTCAATCAGGAAGGCCCTAGAGGGTACTTGCATGCAGGTATGGACAAAGTGCCCCCACTCACCACCCTGTGCTGCCACGTCTGAGGAGCAGGGCCAGAGTGGGGTGGGGTGGGGTGGGGTGGGAGTCCCTCTCAGGCCACACAGGACCCACCCAGCTGGCCGGATGCAGGTGGGGGAAGCTTGCACACAGAGGCCACCACTGCCGCCACCCACCACCCTGCAGTGCCCCCGCTATGTGTCAGGCTGTGAGCCCCTTCTACCCCTCCCCTTCCATGTCTGGCCACCAGGGGAACACTTATTTAAAAAAGGTTGAAAACCCCTGTTTTAGGCCATATACAGGTATCATCTCTCTACCAGGAGAATTGCTGCTTTCTTGGTAGAAACTAGGAGTGTATAAGCATTCATTCAATTTCTCTCAGAGGAAACATTTCTCTGCCCGAGGAAACAGTTCTGAATTTTTACTGAAGGGTGAAATCCTGATTGCATTTAATTGAATGGTAAAACTCCCATTAATGTCACTGAGGACAGGATTTCTCCCTCTGGGTCTCAAAAGGCAAAGAGCTAACAATATAACCAACTTAATTCCCTTGGTTTTAAAAATCTATATATTTTTGTGCCATTGGGTGTCAATCTTTTGATACAATAGAATGTTGGAATACTTAGTGTTTTGCCCTTCTCCAGTTTTAACTGCTATATTGATCTGATGGGTGTATATTTTAAATTTATGCCAACCGTCACTTAACTATAAATTACTATCATTCCTCTTATTGCCACCATGGAGATACAGCATGTACTTGTAGGTGCAAGCAATTCATCAGCTTCTGAGAGGCCATGCCACCTGCAACTGCCTCACTTAATTTTAGGAAACGCAAGTGGTTGCTCTCAGTTTTCTCGGGGCTGGCCCTGCAAACTCACTACAGCCACAGGCAGTTTTCCCTCCAGTACTTCCATCTCTAGCTTCCTTCTCACTGTTTTTATCATTTCTCCTGCAGATTTCATTTCACCCACTGCTGGTGCATCTGATAACATTTTCCCAACTAATGGGTCACTCAGGGCATACTTTGTTATCTCCTTTAAAACAGTGCATACTGCAGGACCTTTAAATATTTAATGCACAGACACTTTTAGTATTTGTCTCTCCCAGATGAACCTGAAGAGTAATTAAAAAAAGGAATTTTTGAATAAGGATGGAAAAAAAATCAAGTTATAATACTTGGGTCAAATTCTCTCAATTTCATAAATATTCCACATACATCCAGTCAAATAAAAATGCTAAATAGACAAGTGACTTATTACTAGAATGCCATGGTGCTTCTTAATTGTCTATCTTACTATTGGCTGTATCTTTCAGAAACAAATTGCACTTTCCAACTCGTACCTTTCACATGGCACCTTCATGAAAATATAACATTTCTGGATAAAGAAAGTTACTAGAGTATTTATATTAGATTTTGCAACTGTATAAGGGGACACTCAGGAGTTCACTAAAATCCAAATTCTTGTCTGTTAAATAATATCAACCAGACTTCCTGAGAAGCTTTGTACAATGTTAAAAAGAAGACAGGGGAAATTATTGTGCAGAATTTCTGACAGCCTACTAGAACCTCAGGGTAGAGCATAATTATTCCAGTGTATGACTGTTCTCTAGCAAAACTGACAAGGCCAATAATAAATTCCACTCAAGGTTAAAAAGGCTTGAGACTGATGATGAATATATGCTTGAATCAAACAATTACAGTAAGATAAGGTTGGTTTATTATCTAGCCACTATTTGTTTGAAGAGATATTAATCACTGAAAAAGCTGCACAAGGAGTTTTAAGTGGTGAACTGGACTGACCAGAGTGATCAATGAGGAAAGGAAAATATAAATTTTTAATGGTCTTCATTTAAAGGAAACAACCAAAGAAGACACATAACTCAGTGCTTGGTAAAGCCCAAACTAACTGAAATCAAGTGAAAATTTCTGTCCTGAGTTGACATCAATAGCACCTGATTTCAATGGGATTTCAGAGGAGCAGAAGGAAGCAGAATTACGCCCATATTCTAAGTCTAGTTTTGGCAATGTGATGTGGGAAGCAAAAGTAAATGCACTGAAATGATGCTGCTTTCATTAAACAGAAATGTTCTGAGAAAATACTGTTTTTCATATTTTAATAAAGTTCCTTGATCAGCATATGACAAAGATCTGCTTTCTTCCCTCTTTACCATGGCACATCTACCGTTGCCATATGGACTGTGGCATCCCAATATTTCATTTGACTGAAATATCTATAGTTTTGGAAAGTAATATTTCTTATAACACAAGCTGATATAAACAGACCAAAGCAATCTCCTCAAATGATTAAATAAACTTACCATGTTAGCCATTTTAGTTTTCATTAAATAAATAAATAAATAAATAAATAAAAAACAGAATTAAAAACCTGAATAAAAAGCCCATGGTGAATATCTGTAAATAAAATAATTGTAATTCAAAACAGCATTATTTTTGATATTTTGCAGAAAGAAATATCAGAAAAAATCAAAGTTATAGTTCCCAGACCACCCATAAGTTAGCTAATTTGCACATACAGAATCATAACAGTTTCAATATTTAAGCCTTTGAGCTTGACATGAGTAGGGTTATTTAGGATTATACACCCTCTAAATTCATATTCTTGAATTATGTTTTATTTCAGTTGAGTAAATTAAACTCTACATGCCTTTTCCAATATCAGTTTGCAATTTGGTTTTGATTAATATGGTTTTATATCATTATCTTTTATACAGAAATGCATAGAAGAGAAAAAAACTAAATGGAAACCATGGAAGGTTTCTACTTTATGGAGCCTTCAACACATTTCCCACTGGGAAAAACACTATTACCATCAGGTGTTTGCATGAAGAAGAGAAATTCAGCAGAAATCCTGGCTTCATCCTCAGCGGGGTGGGGGGGTGTTGCATGGACATTTGACCTCCTCCTTTCTTCATGACTCCACACCATGCAAATCCTCATTGAACTTACCGTGCTTTCCTTTCATGCTATCTTTATAAAGACTTTATGAAGCAGAACACACTAGAGAGTTTCAACCTTCTTTTCACACTCTTTAAAACCAATTTGTGTGCTTTGTGTGTTTGGTCATTACTGCTTCATACAACACAGTGGGGGATGCTTGATCCAAGTTTCAAACATGTAATAGAAATATATTGGAAAAGATTTCAGTATACCTTTACCATGGTTTGGAGATTTCACCGAATGCTGTATTTGCAACTGAAGTGAACAGCATTAAAAAAATTAGTTAGGTTCAAAGGCTCAGGCCTCTTGTGAACATTTAAGAGAAGGATTATCAGAATCCTCTGCTTTAAAAATAATCATTTGCAAATTGTGAAATGTATTTGAATGGTTTCATTTCCATAAATGGGAAGTGTCATTCCATGACCAAGAGGTAGCATAACTGGGGGGGGAGGGGGAGGGGCACAGAAAAAGGGTGTAAATGATGGGGTACCAGCCCTGGGTACTGACTATGGGTTGCGGCGGGAGGTGCCAGAATTCCCCCTGGACGTCTTTATCACAAAAGAGGCCGTCCTGTCCTGTGGGGCCATAAGAGCCAAGTAGTACAACCCCACACCCAGCAGTGCATCTAGTGGACAAAAAACAAGTGGAATGGTGCTCCCCCCCAAAGTCATGCCTTTGCCACTCACAAATGACATGCCAGCAGTACCATACCTAGACTGGCAAAGTTTGCAGAAGGTCACCAGGAGTCTAGGTATGGTACTGCTGGCATGTCATTTGTGAGTGGCAAAGGCATGACTTTGGGCTCAAGCATCTGATTCTATCATGCCTTATTGACAGGACAGGGGCATCCCCAGGCTCCCCCTGCATCAACAAGTAGAAAGCTCCCACAGCTGCAAATCTCATGGGGCACTGTCAGGGCTCAGCGTCCCCTCAACCCCTAACTGTGTGTGGTACACCCCTGAGGCTTGGAGCCCCTGCCGCAGGGGCAGACCCTGCTACACATGCAAATTAAAGCAGATAGAAAATAGCTATAAAGTTATTGCACATTTTCCAGCTCTATCTTTATACATGGTTGGACCTTTTTAAGGTGTAATAGTGAATTTGCACATGAAGCTGGTCTAAATTAATTTCCTAATTAACATCTTACTGTAACATGCGGGATGCTCTGTGACCAAGTTCTTTCAGTTTAGCTCATCTGGCCATAGAGCCAAGGTGCAAAGGTCAAACCTCACCTCAAGGTAATAAATGAAATAACTCCAGAAAGCAACTTTTTATTAATATAAAGGACAACAATTTGCATTTAGTTACTTAACTAAAAAAAAAAAGTAGCCACAGAAGGAAAAAAACCGTGTGTGTATGTATGCATGTCATCTCATTTTGATTTACTTCAGTAGAGCAGGGCAGGGGGCATTATGAATTTCAATTATTTTATTCTTTAAAAACAAAAAAATAAAAGGTGATATTGTACAGTATACACAGCTCTTGGGAACTAAAAAGCAGTCTCCTGGATTAATACTGTTTATACTTTTTATTTATTTTATTTTGGTAAAAGAAGTAGCCTGAAGCCCACGCTAAAAAAATTGTGGTTATGTTTGGGGTAGATTTATAATTGTTAGCCCTCTTATGGATTCTTCAGTAAAAATGATTCTATGATATCTTGTAGTTGTAATGGTACCTACAGCATCTGCTGTAAAACCATTACCATTCCCTTTGGTGTCTCTTTCCAACTTTTTTGTTTTGAACTGTCAGGAGAAAATATCACCTTTGAATTTCTCTACATCTGTTCAGAGTTGGGACCTTGCCAGCTTATTGGAAAGTATTTTTATGGGTTGTATCAAGTATACCCTAAACATTTTCTAGATCTTGTGTATTGGAAGATCAATTCAAAGCTTTGTAAAAGGTTCACAGTGCTGTTTAAAGTGACACACAAACCATATGAGAACTTTGAGACATGGAGTACTACGAGTTTTTGGCACATGAACAGCATCTGTCATGTATCGAACATAATTTTAAAGATTTCAATTTATACTGTAACAAAGAGTTCTGTACAAAAATAAATATGATTATGTTGTGACATTGCAACAAATATGGCTGACACTGTCCATTAGCAATATTGCAAATAATACTGGATACTGGAACAAAACCCAGATAAACACATTCTGAGGAATAAAATCTGACCTACACTTTTATCCTAAAATTCACCATTCAAACCTTTGCTTGATCATATTCATTATTATTTTTGCCTCAAATATTTCTGTATTCAAATTAAGAAGAAGATATAACAACCTGTAACTTAAATGATCAAGAACAGAACATAAAAAAGAAACTTAAATCACAATATGAAAATATATATATTTATACACACCAGTCAGAAAATGCATCAGAAAAAATTTGGAATGGAAATGTTCCTAACCAGTATTATTTATAATAGTGCCAAATTTACCATTTCATTTAACTTCCCAGTGAAATGGCTTTCAGTCAGAAAATAAGAATTGTTTGTAATTAAAACTTTTCAAGGGAAGATACTAGTTTCAGTAATATTTTGCGGTATGGGGAGGAATTTATCTCTGCTTCATGATGGAATGTTTTTGGTCAAAACCTGAGAGAGACACCAAACAATTAAACAGTGATGATTAGGACGCTCACCTGTGTGAGGGAGAAAATTGCATTCTTGTTCTGCCATTTTTCTGTATGCCAGCTGTTCACCCTAACTACAAGAGCATACAGTCTTTCTCATTGTGTCTGGTCTAATTTATTTATACAGAATGGAACAGTTCTAACAAGAGAAACCTACCCAAAAATAGCCAGCAACCTAATAAATTAGGTTAGGGTCTTGGTCTCAGCCTAGGCACCCGGTGTGCAAGGGTGTGGGGGTAAGAGAGAAAAGGAAAAGGTGTTCTTAGGCTTTTTGCCTCAAAGTTTATATAACTATATACCAGTGTGGAATATTCCTCAAATGTTTTGAAAAGAAAAGTATAGGAACACCATTTCCTGGCTAATTAAAAAATATGTTTCTACTTTTCAGAGATATGGAGATAAGGAATTCCATTTGTATAATATTTTGAAGATGTAGTGCATTAACTAGGCTAATATTGTTTTAATGTCCCCTAAAATGCAACAATGTGGATAACCTAATGGAAATAGTACAAATTTCATGAAAAGGAAACTTTTTTGTTTTGCTTTTTTTTGTGGGTCACTTTGTGTTCCTTTTATGGAACTCTCCCATGTGTATTTTCAACACAAATATGTTTCTTTGTTGTCTAGCTTTCTTTCCTTCCGAGAATAGGTTAGACTTTTTCATTATTGACTAAAAGAAAAATGAGTCTTTTGCTGATGGTAGTAACTTGTATCGCTGCCCCAGCAAAAATCATTTTTTGGTCTTTTTTCAAAATTGGGAAAAAAGCCAAAATTTGTCATTTTCAATTTATATCTGAAACTTTCCAAATAGCTCTAGAAATTAAAGACATTATTCTCAATCTCCCATATCCTTTGTGCACTTGGGAATAAGAGTTTCACAGGCATCATTTCCTAATGCTCTCTTTTATTAATGCTACTTTCCAGTTTAGAAATAAAATATAATTCACATTTTTATCAACTAATAGCAGTTGCATTTGAAGTTAAGCTGTGACACATATTTTACTGTATTTTTAAACAACAATATAAACATTTTAAGTTCTTGGGGAACTATAGAGAGTGATTTGGATTTATGCTTTAAATGACATCTGTTATTTTATTTTAGCAGTGTAAAAACAAACCTATGTGGCAATTAAAGACAATAGGGTTCATTTTTAGTTCAATCCTTCTGTTTCATTTTTTTGCCTGTGAATAAGTAGCAATTAGTATTTGTATTAGCCAAAAAAACTTCATATGCTTAAAAAAAACTTAAGCTTGAACTGCTTAGCTGTTTGAAGATTTATTATCTGTACAAACAGCCATTTTTAAATAATTATTTATTACTAAAGCCAGTTTCTACATTCTTAAATCACTTTTGCGCAGAGAAAACTCTCATTCTCTTCGATGCAAGATTGGGTTTTTGAGTAAGGACTGCAGGATTTGACCTTTGATAAGAAATGTTATGATTTAACCTCTTCATAAAATAATTGTAAAAATGGTTTTACTAACCGTTGAATATTAGTATATGATACAGAAAGTACATGGATAAATCACAGAGCAATGCCGTGGGGCCAGTGTTGAAACACACCATTCACAACCAAGCTTACAAGATGCTTGGCTTAATAATTAATAATTTTTCACCTAAATCCCCAAGACAGAGAAAACTTTCTGACTATAACACAATTAGCTTGAAGTTGCAGGAAAAATGTCACTGTTAAAACAGCCAGGCAGCGAAATAGATTGTTTAGGGAAGTTATGCACTTTCCATCACTGGAGGTGCTCAAGAAGAGGTTGGATAGCCACTGGTTAGGGATGATCTAGGTCAGGGGTAGGTAATCATTTGGGCTGGAGGGGCACTTAATGAGTTTTGGTGAGCTGTTGAATGCCACACACACAAACATGCATACACAACCTGGAACCCAAAGCTGGCACCTGCTGACCATGCCTGTAGCTGGGGGGTGGAGGGGTGGGATAGAGCCAGGCAGTGGGCCTCCACACTGTGCCAACCTGTCATCAAGGCTCTTGGTGAACACACACACACACACCCTGACCCTGTAGCTCCCAGGAGCTATGATGGTGGGGCAGGATGGGACAGTGTGGAGGATCATGGCCAGGCTCCATCTCCTACAGGCAGAGGCTGGCCTCTACTGACACCCTGGGGGACACTGGGCAGAAGCAGCCCTACCTGCCCATATGGCACCTCCTGGAAGCTGGAATCAGAGCCCACGCATGGCTCACCCAGGGCCTGCCATGGGATGTCAGGCAGGGAGGTAGAGCTGCTTCCACCCAGTATCCTCCGTGACACCTAAGAGATGCAGTCTGGCCCCACAGGCCCTGGGCACCCTCCTCATAAAGAGGCCAGGGCCCAAGCACAGCTTTTGCAGGACCTGTAGGGCTGGACTGCATCTCCCAGGTACCGCAGGGGGTGCTGGGCAGAAGCAGCCTTGGCCTTCTGGCACTGCACAGCAGGCCCTAGGTGAGCCATGTTTGGGCCCTGGCCTTTGCTGGTGTTGTGCAGTGCTGGGCATGTGGGCTGGGCTTCTTCAGCCCAGCATCCACCACAACACTCAGGAGTTAGAGTGTGGTCCTTTAGGTCCTGGGTGAGCTCCATTCAGGCCCCAGCCTCTTCTTGTGGGTGGGGCCCAGGGTCTGCAGGGTCAGACTCCATTTCTCAGGCACCATGGCAGATGCTGGACAGAAGTTGTCCCACCCACCTGCCTAGTACCATACAGCAGGCCCTGAATGAGTCATACTTGGGCCCTGGCAGCTCTGGCTCCAGCCATCATGCAGTGCTGTGCTGGTGGGCAGAGTTGCTTCTGCCCTGTGTCCCCCACAGCACCAGCAGAGGCTGAAGCCAGAGCCACCGCATGCACCACCTGCCAACAGAGGCTGGGCCCCAAGCATGGCTCATCCAGGGCCTGCTGTGCCAGTGCCCCTGCTGGGATAAAATCAATTGGCAGTCCAGACCTGGTCCACAGGCTGTATTTTTCTCACCCCCAATCAAGGTGCAACTATGCCTATGTTCAACTATGGATTTTTCCCATGCTTCTGGATTTTACTGGTTGCTGTTTGGGGTCAGGAGGGAATTCTCCCCCACCTTCCTCCCCACCATTCACCACCCCTCCACTACCTGTTAAAGGTTTTTGTAAGCCTTCCTCAGAGGCACTGGGTGTTGGCTGCAGCCAGTGATGATGAATAGGGGCTGCATGTGCACCTTCCGAGAATGCCGGTGCACCCCCTGACAGGCTGTGCTCACTGCTTAGGCAATGGGCAAGAGGAGCAGGCAGAAGCACCAGTGACCCTCTTGCAAGCACCAGCCAGGGAGTGCAGCCATTTCTGGAAGTGGCTGCAGTGATCGATCAGCCACGAGGGTCCACCCCGTCAGTGACATTGGCCACAGGGGGACACCCCCCATGCCCCATCTAACTAAGGTAGCACCAGTTGTCCGTGGCTGCAGCCAAGGCTAGAGATTTTGACGGCAGTGTGCCAGTGTCCCTGCTGGGACCTAAACCCAGAGGTTGATGGCTAGAAGATCTTTCCCCCCTGCTTAGAGGATCAGGATGAGACCAATCACCATATTTGGAGTCAGGAAGGAATTTTACCCTATGGTCAGATTAGTATGGACTGTGGGCGGGTCCATACTACCTCTGTAGTGGGGTGCATGGCCCTCTTCCTGGGATCTCTTAACTGTATATTAACAAGCTTCAGAGGAGCAGAACATTGGCCACCATGGTCCTCATGATCTACCTGTGGCAGATTAGGATGTTATATCCTGCATTATGTCAGGGTTGACTGCATCAGTTTACTAAGTGGTTAGATAATTGACTTGTACAGGATAGTTTGGATAGGAATGATCCTGCCTCAAGCAGAGATTGGACTAGATCACCTATAGAGGTCCCTTCCAGCCCTACTTCTCTATGATTAAATAACTATAATAATAATATACTATTTTAGCTGAACAGTGCCTACTAAGAGGACATGATCATGGTCTATCTATATTCTCTCTTTTGCACACCCCTTCACATGCCCTTTTCCAAAACATGTAAAAGACTTTGTGACTATGCCCCACAACATGCCATGGGTAGGGGGAATGTAATCCTAAAACATGGGCATACAGTGACTATCTGATACTGAAAGTATATAAGATTTTATAGTAAAACTGGAACTAACTATACTTGCAGAGAAACTGGATTGTAAATCTCAGCACTACTATTATGGTGCTGCCACGCATGCTGCTTATTCTACTGTGAGTCTACCCCCGAGCACTGGTTGAATGGTGCTTACTTAGGGAGTTGACACATGCTGGCTAAAACTTGCAGAGCTGGAGCATTAACTTCATAGCATGGAATAAGAATAACCTAGAGCTTTTGTGGCATTAGCAGTTAGTGCTACATGGTAGCTTAGTGTATGAGTACATTAAAAGTGTTACTTCCATATGCAGCAAAGCTGTTATTTAAAAAGTAAAGACTGTATTCATTTTAAATCAATTCCTTTTCTTCCCTGGTCTGCCTGTTTGAACTCTGAAGGGTGATATTAAATTGGGGAAGACTTTAAGGAAGGGATTATCCTCACAGAACTTCAGATCTGTCAGGTTCAGGAGAAAAGTGGACTGGGAGATCGGATGGAAGCATACCCATTCCTTTGCCAGGCAAACACTCTGAGAAATTCTGCATGAGTCTATAGATGTCATGCTAAGTATAAAGTCCCAAAGTGGATTCCCTGTTGAATTCCATTCAATGCCATCCACTATTTCCACATAAGTACATTAATCTTTCTGCCCATGTTTCACCAGTTCTCTTCCTTCCCATTAACCAGTCCCTGTCTCCCTAAAACTGCATTAATTTGTCTTCCTTCCTCAATTTATCTTCCCATAAACTCAGTCCCTCCCCACAGCCCATAAATCCTCCTCCCTGAGGATTTATGGACAGACATAACAGTTGTACCAGTATGAAATGATACAATCCATTTCTAAAAACTAGAAATATAAAAAAGACAATTTTTCCACTAGACCACAGAATAATTTGTTAGATTAATCCTATTTCATATTATAGTTAGAGGAAAAGAAAACATCCAGAAATCACTTGGAATATAATAGTGATAATAAGGTAGGTGCCTTATTTTCTTGGTGACATAGCCAAGTTCTCTTATAATTCTCTTTTGTAGGTGATTTCACTCTGGCTCACTAATAAAACAAGCTGCTCAGCCCATTATTACATCATTAATTATCATACTACTTAGAAATCAATGTAAGTTGTATACAGTAATTTATGATGTTGAGAAAAACAGATTGCTGTCTTTAGTGATTTCTTTCATGTTGACCCAGCAACTGGACATACCTGTTCATTTATAATGAGTTGTAAAAAAATGAAATTCAGTTGACAGCAAAATAGAACTATAATTTACAAAAATTCTGCTCTGCTGCACCATCAAGGATAAAGCCCCAAAGAAGCTAATAGAGTTTCTAGAGTCACAGCCCTCCCAGTAAAAGCAGTTTAGCCCAACAGTTTATAATTACTGTAACAGCAAAAATATATATATTTTTAAAGAGACTGTAATGTTTGTCAGATAATTTATACAATATCTATTGCTTGATCTAAACAGATTTGAAATAATACTTCTATTTTCAGTCATCACATTACCATATTAATAATGTCTTGGCAAGTGTTAATTGGTTATATTAGTTTTTAGAAATGGGCTGTTCCTACACATAGATTAAAAACTTGGATATTAGACAAACACAGATTTCGTGCTTCAAGCTATTTCCTTTCATTTTAAAGATTTTAAAACTAATGCTTATTGCCCTGTATATTGCAGCCTACCAAGGAGACTATAATTTAAGGATACCATACTAAGACTGAAGATTGATGAAGCATATTTCAACCAGAAAGAAAGTCATCTAATTATGCTTTAAAATATTACATGAGTCGATTGTAGCATATCCTTCAAAGTACTCACAAAAAATAATAAGCTTTTCTCCATTACTGATTTCCAACCAACCAGCAAAACAGACACGTTCTAAGTCTACATTTTCTAGATCTTTCAACTAGGCATGCTTGAGCCCTGTTGAAGTAAATGAGGCCCCTCAAAGAACTCTGGGTGGAAAGATCCTAAGAAGAGACAACTGAAATAAAATGATGCATCCTGAGGTTTTCCAAATATTTATGAATAATACATAGTGTGCTGCATCCCCTCCCCGGTATACAAATATGAGTAGGAATATAATGAATAAAGCTATTTATTCAGTCACAAAACTACCATTTTTATATTTCATCTGTCTCTTTTAAAATTGCAGCTGGGAATGGTCTTTTACAGGGGGATCTTATAGAAAAAAAATCCCTGCTTTCCTAGGTCTAATATTTACAGAACATGACATTTGCATAATTTGGTGCTACTAGAGTCATTCCTTTCTCTTGGTGAGAGATCTCTAGATCCCTTGTCTCTTGGTGAAATACCTGGATGCCTTGCTAACTAACTTTCTGGACAGAAGAAGCATTCTCATCAGGCCCCAAAGAAAGAAACAGGAGAGATTACTTAAACATGACAGCTGAAATTTAACTGGGGAAAGGATTCAGTGAAGGTAAGAAATCTGTTCCTGATTAAGGAGTTCCTGCATATATCTTGCTTCCAGCAAAGCTGTAGGTACTTCATGATAAAACATGTGATTGTTATCTGTAAACCCTTAAGAAAAAATATTAATTTAAAAAAATAAAAACTTGTCTGGCAAATGTATCAACTGGAGAAAGAGAATATAAAGTGATGTGTGCCCTCTACCTCCACACAGCCACACTATTATTACTCAATTTCTGTTTATTAGCACCATATCATCATTGACCTCACCCACTGCAAAAGCAGCTTGTGATTTGGGGAGTCTTTATATTCTGAATGTTCAACTTAAGACACTGCAAAGAAGTCTGATTTTCAACATCTCACCTCTGAAAATCAAGGCTCATTATGGTGTTTCATACTGAATGCACCAAAATATCCCAACTCAGTAATAATTTTTCAAAATTTGGGCTTGCTCTGTACTTTGTGTTTCTGTGAGTTAAAAGTACTTCTTTCTCCAGCCCGATTACTTATCTTGTCCCCATATGCACACCATTTCCCAAGAAACTTGAACAGATTTTACCCTTTTTTCTTGATATATGTCCTCTACTCCTTTGGACATTCACTGAAACTGTAGTTTAGTTAACTGAAACTACCATCTGTTAATAAAACAAAGAATTAAAGAATTACTATGACATACGAAGGGAAGGGAAATCACACAATTTTATTTAATCTTTAAAAGAAAAAAGTAATAGAGCTATTATATATTATTTCTGACTTCCAGGAGAAAAAGAAAACCCCTCTCTAGTGCAGAATATTATTTTTTAGATTAATTTAGTTTCATTTTAAAAGTATCACCTCAATTTTAGTTACTCATTCCAAATAATTAGAGTGGAAAACATATCATTTACATAACACTAAAGATTTTTATACCCAAGGTGACAATTACAAAGTCTTTGTGCCAATCTACAGGGCTGTCATTCCATCATTCTACCTCGTTCATTTCAATAACTGTCTTCCTCCACTCAGCTCATCCTTAATCACTTCCATGCTCCAGCAGGTGTCTCTCTCCTTTAGCAAGTTTGAATCAGACATTTAGAACCAGAAGTTAGTATTTTAAACAACAACAAAAAATCTAAACAGGACTGCATTATCCAATTCTGTCTTCTTCTTTTTTTGCCTCACAGATACAGTGGTGAGCTAGGGGAACAGAAGAGAACACAATACCTAATGCAGGGCCCAAGTGCTTCCAGATGTGTATATTTGTGTCTTGCATTGTTCTGTATAATCTTTGTGGGCAAATCCAGGATATTGTTCTAAATTTCAAATAATAATTCAGTGTGGTGCACTGTAGATAAACCAGCCACCTTCTATTCCCATCACCCAACATTAGTTTGCCTCCATAGACTTATATTTCACCATGTAAGCCTTGTATCAGCAAAGTTTTTAAGCAGGTGTCTAACTTTAAGCATGAATAATTGCCTTCAAATCAATGGCATTATTACCTATTAAGTATGTGTTTATGGTTTTTAACTGAAACAGATTTTTCTGAGATTAAAAAGGAGGAAATATGGGACAATAGTTGTAGGTTCCGATTAATCAAATCAACTACTGTTATGGGGTATCTATTTGTAAATGATGCTAAAAACATTTTAAAGAATAAACATTAAGGAGTAGGCAAGAATTATATAGCTCCTGAGAAACATGGATGAAAATGTATGGCAATGGAAACATATCTTATTTCCATTGCTCATAAAAGTACAGCTACTTAGTATTTTTATTATCAATATTATATTCTATATTATTACATAGATAGTAAAACAGTGGAATCACTTTTCTTGACAGCATCTTCTAAGGAGGAAAAAAAACTACTCAGGTAATGTTCTAGTTATCCCAGAATCCTGAAGAAACTCACTTGACTGACAAATCCTCCTGAGATCATGTGTGGCCTGTGAACTTATGTGGAATTTATGAGGAAAAAACCTGAACCAGAAAACAGGTCTCAGCAGAATAAATTTCACATTGGCAAAGAAGAAGCAAAGCTTACTGTAAGTAGTATGTAATCAAAACAAAACAAATGTGTCTCTCACAGCTGCTGAGGTTAGGCACAAACCACAAAGGAATTTGGGTATGCTGGAACACATATGGGAAGAAAAAATGAGGGCTTAATCAAGTCAGCTCGCCATTATCCTGTAAAGGCAGGACTAAAACTAGGGGTGTAGTTAGTAGCCATGTTGGCTGGAGACAAAAAGACATACAACAAACTACAATTCTTGGTTCCAGAATGATACCTTTTATTAGACCAACTGTAAAATTGCAAGAAAATTGTTCTTTTCTGCAAAGCTTTTGGGATCAAACTCCCTTCATCAGGCTCTGGGAAAAGTATAGATGGTACAAGATGGTAAAAACTTCCCATAGATAGGAAATAGACCTCATTTTTTGCACAGAAGGAGCTGGAGATGGAAGGCTGTCCCTCTGGGTCCATGAGAGTGTCTTTGTGAGCTGTGCTGAGTAGCTCTTTGATGTGTAGATCAGGTAAAATTTCTTCCCTGGAGGTATTAGATGGCAGGCAGGGAGGTAAAAAATGTCCTTGTTGTTCTGCAATGAAGTTTAAAATCCAAAACTGGCTAAAATTCAGCATCTTCCATGTTTCATGGGTGTACTTGGTAGCCATGTTGGTCAGAGACAAAAAGACAAAGAAAAAACTAGAACTTTTGGTTCCAAAATTCAGCACAGCTCACAAAGACACTTTCATGGACCCAGAGGGACAGCCTTCAATCTCCACCTCCCTCTGTACAAAAATGAAGTTTATTTCCTACCTATGGGGACTTTTTACCATCTTGTACCATCTACACTTTTCCCAGAGCCTGATGAAGGGACTTTGATCCCGAAAGCTTGCAGAAAAGGACAATTTTCTTGTGATTTTCCAGGTGGTCTAATAAAAGGTATCATTTTGGAACCACGAGTTCTAGTTTTTTGTAGAACTAGAATGAGTGCATCTCCCATGACCCCTGATCCTCACCATCACACATTTGCATTTTCATAGACCTGCATTTTGTATATTGACATCTATTCCATCCAGGAGAACACAGAACAACAACAGACTCTCCCTATCCCTGAAGAAGGGTGTTCGTTAGGGCTGGCAAAGCTTCAGTCCCTGATTCAATTCCTCGGATGAATCTCCAAATCTGAATTGAATCACAGGACCCTTGAATCACTCTGAAACATATCAGAACCTTCTGAATTGATTCGGAGAGATTCAGCGATTTGGACTTAGACACAGCTTTAAATGTTTTTTCTACATACCTCAAGGTAGCAGGCGGCTCATGAATGCTGTGGTGGTGGTCCCACAGAAACACGGAGTGTCCCACAGAAGCACAGGGGGCTCCCCAGTGTGCTCAGCAGCAGACCCGGAAGTGGATCAGAAGCCCTTCCAGGTCCACTAGGGAACACATGGGGGCAAGCCCTGCATGCCCCTGGGTTGGCAAGTGGTGTCTCCTGGGTCTGGGGGAGGGGCACCCAGGGTTCCCTTGAGGCTGACTGCCAAGCCGAGGGGGTGCAGGGAGGGGCCCCCGCATGTGCTTCCTAGTGGACCTAAAAGTGGACTGGAAGTACTTCCGGTCCACTTCCAGGTTCACCGCTAAGCACGTGGAGGCCCCCTGCACACTCCTGTGGGACGTTCCATCTGCCCCAGCATCGCAGTGATCACAAACTGCACTGGTACCTTGAGGTATGTAAAAAAACATTTAAAGCTGTGTCTATGTCCAAATTGCTGATTCTCCAAATTAGCATTGAATCTTCAGATATGGATTAGGCTGCATCAAATCAGGGACAGTAATCCAAATCAATTAATCGAATCACCATCCCTAATTCGGGACAAATCAAAATCTGATTTGAATAGGGCCTGCTTCACACAGTGTTAGTGCCTGAAAGCTTACAAAGGACAATTTTTACAAATATTTAGTTGGTCTAATAAAAGATATCACAGGCCATGTGTAGACAAAATGAGGGGCATGTGTGCACAACACGTTAAAGTGGGCTAAATGCTTTTGCACCATGTTGTTGGTGTTTGCACACTTCAGCAGTATATCGTGCATTAATTCCAGCCACAGTAGGAAATTTGACAGTGTAATGCACCTTAAATGACTTCGAGTGCAGCAAACTAAAACTCCAAGGAGGAGTTTGCTGCCTCTACAGCCATGGAGCAAAGCACCAGGCTCCATGAAACTCTGCAACTCTTCAGGCAGCCCTGCAGGCAGCCTGGCAACAGCCCAGAAAGGCAGGCTTTGCTCAAGAAAAGCGGCGAGCCTGATGTCGTCCCCCCCCCCCCATAGCTGGCCTGCCTGCATGAGCTACACGAGGGCCCAGTGCTTCCCTCTGCAGCTGTGATGCTCCATGGGACTACCTGAGCTGGGTACCTGCAGACAGGTGCTGCCTAGGGAGGGTCCACCATTGCCATGGAGGGAAGCACCAGCCCCCCACCCCCTGGAGCCCAGGGACTGCTCCACCTGCTGGCAGTTTGCTCACCCCTTCCCGCTGCCAGAAAGGCAGGTAAGTTGGGTGTGTGCATGACACAGTGGGTTTAATCAACCCTAAATTGAAGTGGTGTTTTTAAAAACCCACTGCTTCAATAGGCCCCTGTTTCAGCTACACACACCCACATTTACCCAAAGAACCTTGTTTCCTTTATGTGACAGCATTCAAAACATGAATCCTTGCTAATAGCATGGATCACTGAAGACAATGCAAGGAACGTCAGAGTCAATACCAAAAATTATGCTACAAGATAAGAGACAAAATGAATGCAAGGCAAAATGAACACAGTGTTAGCTCTTACTGAGAACAGCAAGTGGAAACCAGGAAAAAAAGTTACAGAGCATACTGTCAAAAAGGCAAAGACAGATGGAAATGGGTCCAGAAGTCAAGAAAGTGAAAATAGTCACTTCCAAGTGAAGAGAGCAAATATACCAAACAAAATGATGGATGGGACTTGGAATTAATACAGCAGTTACTTGTGAGGCAGTAAATAATGGAAGTGTGAGTAGGCAGAAGATGAAGCTAGGGATTTGTTACACTTTCTTCAATGGTTGTGAAAAGTCTTAAACAGGGGAGATGTGATTATATGACACACTCCACCACCCTACTTCCTGGGTAGCTTTTCAGTCACTAACTGTGGGTCTTCAGCATCTACATTTACTCTTTTTTTTTATAAAGGAAATTCCCACAACCAACTACCCCGCACCCCCACATATAATGAGGTTATATACATGTAATTCCACCACTACCAAATAACCAAGACAGGACACTGCTCTTCCCGTACCAGGAATATCATAAATCTCAGGACTCTGGAAGTCTGGGGCATTGATGTGGAGGCACAGTGCCTACCCCATTATGCAGCATTACTCGCAGCACTAGAGACAGCCATGCTTCAAGGTCTCTGTACCAGAAGATTCCTTGAATCTTCCTTTAAGAGATGAAGTCTTTCAGCATAGATAAGGAATCACTTCTAATATAATTCTGAGCAAGACATGGAAATGCCACAGGAATCAGCTTTCCCATAGTTACTGGTCCTTGGGCCATTTCAGAAGATGCTCTGAATGTGCAGAAAAAGTATGATTCTATTAGCATTAATGAAAACTACCCATGTAAATCCTCCATATGTCAATAATAGAGTCCTTACTTCACTGGCTTATCATTTAAAAATTTTATATTATAAATTCATAATAGAATGCATATTACATTTAAAAAAAAATCATTTTTCTAAAATTCCAGTATGTAGAACTGAATTTTTTGCCACAGGGAAAACTGTTCTATTGGTCAGCCTAAAGACCTTATCACTAAACACTGTTTAATTGAGTTTTGAAATGGCAGTAACTCAGCAAGTCCCTCAAAAATCAATTCAATTGATTTCCATTTATGCAGATGCACAGAGTTTTACAGTGGGTGAAGTTGTTTTTAAGTAGATTAGAACCAGGACTCCATCCAATTTTGCTTTCTCGTCTTCTCAACTTTCTATGAATATTCAAATAGCTTGTCTTCCTTTTAATAAGCCAACCACAGGTTTGCATCCAAACACCCTGAAACACCAGATTTGAATTGTTCAGAAGCATAATATTAACAATAAAATGAGCCAAAATCAACATCAAGTTTGGGAAGCATTAAAATCTTGATGGAGACTGCAATTGGAGCCCATCTGAGTCTTGTTTCCCAGATACAATGCCCTATTTTCATATTTTGGGTTGCATAGTTTGACACCTAAACATCTCATGAAAAACTCAGAATTTAAAAAATGAGAAGAAGAATACTGATTGGAGTATTATACATTTTAGCAAGTTTAATTTAGAAATATGAGCTAGAGAGAAGCTGTTGCTCCCTGCATGTATACAACTACAGACAGTTGTGATGCAGAGAACAGGAGCTTTAAACTCAACTTAGGATTCCCCAGTAGTCAAACTAGGTGCATTAAACCAGCTTGTCTCCTGAAAATTCTGGCTCCAGCCCTGCAATGACCAGCCTCAGCAGAAGATAGGATGAAGAGGCAGGCAGCTTGGGCTCTAGAATACTTTTCCTATTAGGAGGCAAAGGCTGCATTGTGCTTTAGAATGATATCCTAATTGAACTCAGGGTCAAAATCCCATTTGCTAACAGAATCAGGTATCATAAAACTTAATTTTCAGCACATAAAGCTGAATTGCCTCATAGCATACTGGCTTTCAACATTTAAACTAAAGTTATATCAAACTGTTATTTTTTAGAGAAACATTTGGCTCAAAACCACTGAAAATGAATACATCAGTCAGCACAAAGTACCAGATTTACGTGAATACAAGACAAGGTTTTTTCCCTTAATTGGCATGGGGAGAAAGGCACCTCATCTTATAATTGTATACAAGGAAATCACACTAAACATGTTGCCTATCATTAAAATGCTGCCAAAAGCAGCACGTGTTCAACAATGGAAACCTACTATGAAGTTGATTAAATGCAGCCCACATTGAGTATAATTATAAAACACATAGCCCAAGTTGGGAATCTACCACAAGAATGAATTAGTGTGGCCCATCTCAAGACATATGATAGTGCCCATTAAGGATAATCCCCCTCACTGCTGACTCTTTTAAGTCATGGTGAGCCACAACATTGAAGACTGTTCACCCAGAATCCCTCTGTCATCCCATCTCTCAGCCTGGCACATATGAGTAGTGTGACGTCACTCTCCATGAGGTGAAGCCAATACAGCTTGTCCTTCTGCATGTACACTTTTGGAGCATCCCAGGACTTGTGACAAGAATACCCAGTTCCAGTCATGAGTGGGAGCTAATTAGCCCGTGTATCCTTTGTGGGAGTACACATGCACACTGAAAAGTGCTGAGCTATGGGATCACTGTGGCCTAAACTGCTGTTGACTTGGGTGGGATATAACCTAATGAACTATGTGGTAAGTCATGAGCCTTTGGCTTTGTACTAATATCATTCATAATTTGTACTACATATAAGTAGATGCCAAAGTGCTGCTCCAAAGTATATTTAGAGTACCTGTGCTAAAACTTGCAGCAGTTTCAAAATCAGGTAACATGCATCAATTCTCGATAAACTAAATGCATGGGTGCTATATGTAAATTGCTACAGCCATGTTTAATTTAAAGGTTAGAATTTTCAGATTTGTTCCTCACTTCCAGGTGTACAGGGACAACAGAGTCTGATAATCAGGAGAGGGAGGAGGGGCTACCAAGGAAAATAGTAGGGGGGAAGCTGAAAGTGGAGGGTTACCTGACTCCCTCCCCCACCCCCCTCATATTTATTCTCCTGCTGTAGCAGTGGAAGAGGACCAATTCAAGGCAAACCTTCAATAATTAAATTCTATATCTGAAAAATTATAACAAATTAATAAATTCTCCACATATACAATCTAATTATTGGGGAGTCATCTTATACTCAGGGTAGTTTCCTGATTGAGTAAATATGGTAATTAACATTTTTTGTTTGTTTTATGGGGGGGTTAGTATTGTAGTTGTCACTTTGTCTGCAACCTACATATAGAAGGTAAGTGGAAGGATTAGAAAGAAATATTGACATTGATTAGGTACCTTTCAAACTAGAAGATGCAAAGCACAGCTCACCTACGACGTTGAACTATTTTTGTAAATGAAAGACTTTTTTATGATATACAGAAAAAGAGGCACTAAGAACCAAAATGAGTATAGGGAAGCTTAAAAGGATAGAAGGTTGACAGTGGGTGTGGGAATAAGCAACTTGATTAAGCGTTGTGGTGTAAAGTAAATTAAATGTATTACAATTCCTGACTCAAAGATAAGTTAGCCCAATCCAGTACACAGTCAGTCCTGTTTAACTATGGAGGTAGACAGTTTATGGGATACCTGTTTACTGTACAGACTGCACAATGTCATGACTTCTTGCCTTTCAGCTACATAATGTATTCATGGAACCTGTGCAATAGCTCATGGCCTATCATCTCAAGGCCAAAGTTCTTGTATTTGCAGAGCAGAGGCAGCTTTAATTAGTTTTAGAGACATCACATTCAAACACTGCAGGGGATATGTAGCAAAAAAGTTGTGCAGGTTTAATGTAGATTATAAGAAGATAGGCCATAGAGCTAAAGCCCCTTGGTAACTTTTTCTCTACTGTTTCTAATGCCACAAACAATGTCAATTAGATAGGGGAAATACCTGAAGTCTCAGTGCCTTGATGTTTTCAATATAGTGGCTTTCAAAGTTCTTAGAAACTCTCTGAGGAAGGAAAGCCAGCCTCTGACCATTACAGAAAGTAAGGGACATTCAATTAAAGTGAGAGGTAATAAATGTAAAGGGTGCTAAAAGGAAATACTAATTTAAATAAGTTTAAATTAACCCGTGGAACTCATTGCTCCAACACAGCATGAGGACACATAATGAGAAACATTAAAAACTAAGCTACAAAACAGAAGCAGATGGATGCAAGTGAAGAAAGAAATCAGTGTTAGTTCCTGCTCCAATCTATACTTTTTTCCATAGGTAGCTTTTATTAACTACTAAACTGATATCCATTGAAAATCAATGGGTGCTTAGACATGTGCTCTGGGAAGTTTTAGTTAGTGCGCCCCTGCTATCATTTTTAAGCACAGGGATGCTGATATACATGACACTGGAGTCTGCTGGAACATGGTAATTACCATGCTCCAGAAAACTAGATTAATTATGTCTTTTCTGACATGCTGTAATTACAGTGCATCGGAGAAACCTCAATGCATGTATAGAGGTGTCCAGTGGGACTTTAGGTTCTGATTGTCTAAGCTGCTTTAAAAATTGTATTTAAGAACCTAAATGAGGTAAGCTACAGACAGACATCCAGTTTCCTGGGAGTGTCACTTTTCTCCCAGAAGAATCCAGAAGTGTATAGACGTTGTTGAGCAAAAATGGCTCCTCTGAGAGAAAAACAACTCTGAGAGTATTTTGCTGGAGACTTTGTACAATTTGTACAGGTTTCTATCTGAGAGACACCACAGAGCAGTCCTCCAGAATTCCAGCAACCTTTGCACCTTACCCCCTTCCGCCTTCTCCGGTGGGTCTAGGAAAACAATGTGTCAATCCCAGCCAAGCAGGGAGCAGAAAACACACCCTGAGTCCTTTAGGCCAGTGTCAAAGCATTTAGGTGGCACGTTCAGCTCCTCACTTTTTCAGTCACAACCAAGCTCACCCCATTGTGGTCCAGGGTCTTCCTGGGCCAGAGCATAATGGGTCAACCTGCCCCACCCACTAGGGCCTGACTGACCCTTGGCTTCCCTGCCTAGACGGAAGCACTTTGTGCTGAGAAGTGCAGCTCCCTGCCCATCCACAGCCAGGCTGGAACACAGTGAGGGGAATTCAGGGTTGGAAGACTCTGAGCATGGGGCAGAGTCCTCCTCCCACCCCTAGACACTGACTCAGCAGCCCTCCTTGCTCCTGTCACTTACTCAGCAGACACCCTTAGCCTTGTCACTGATCCAACGGACCCTGAAAATCTCCTGGTAAGTCTCGGGAAGCTGGGAAACCCCAACTTCTCCCACTTATGGACAGATGCCTTGGAGATCCCAAGGGAGTATCTTAAAATGTTCCCTTCTTTTCCAAGTTTCCCTTTGTATAGACACCCATCCTTGAGAACCCAGAGGTGGGAATATCAGTAAGCATGGAAAGCCTGGCAGGTGCTCCCAGGGCTTGATCCTGCAAGGGGATTCCAAAGGTCTACAAGATTGCATCCCTTGATCTCCCAGAGCACTTGCCTGGGGCAGCTGGCTAGTGTGGTAGCTCTAGGGCACTTTTGCACCACAAAGTAAACAGATGTCCACCACTAAATAGCAGCATAAATTGATGATACCTGTCATGGCCACAAATTGGGGCATTTGTGGCACAACAACGAGTATGGGAATCTGTTTTCTTTGCCTTTATGCTACCATAAAAATTATTATGGTTGCGCAAAGGCGACAAAGGCAATGTCCATTTCAATCCTAAAATATTTATATTCTACAAATTTAATTCCAGCTTCTTTCTGTTCCTCTCCCCCATGTAACCATGCACTGCCTAGACAATCACATTGTAATCAGGCTATTGTACTTCATCAAGGAAATGTCAGGAAAGCATATTTTCTACTCAAACTACTGGAGGGAAAAAACACACTTAACAAGTATAAACTTCACTCTGTTTCTTTCTATTTATACCTATTAACTAGAAATGAGTTCCTGTCCTAAAAAAACTACTTTATAAAGCTATCATCGTGATCATAGGCTTCAGCCTCATAAAGCAGACCTATTTTAACCATAATAGTATAAGTGGAATTTTGCCAGGCAAAGTGAGTAATATATGCTGATGATAGTCTAGAAGAGTTTACTAATCCAATACCTTCAGTTTCAAGCTTACACAGTGCCAACACATAATTTATCATTCTGTATTGTTTCTGAATTATTCATTTACAAACTATGACCAATAATTGACTTTGCTAAGAATTGCATAGGAAAATAATTGATAAATTCCAAAAGTGGTTTTACTAATTTATTATTCATGAACATGTAGTTTAAAACATTACGCCAATGTTGTCATAACACAGATAAGAAATCATGTTTGACAGCAGAGGAAATTGGTAAGAGATCTTTGTTAATATCAGGGTCAGCTGAGTTTGGGAGACCTTCAACAACCCCTCCCCCCAAAAAACTGAAAAGCTTAGTTAATGATTAAATTAGCAGCCTGCCCTTTAAATGTTTTTAGTGATACATGTTGCTAGGTAATTAGTTCTAAATATACATTACTAAGTGTCATGTGTTACTTCCTATGGAATAAGTTATCGAAAGAAGAAACATGCTGAAAATTCTAGGTGGTTTTCATAGAATAGAAAATTAGGGTTGGAAAGGACCTCGTATTTTCACTGTATCAGGAAAATCTGTACATCTTGAGGGGCAACATGGATGACAGGATAAGGTTTCTTAATAACAATGTGTCTGAGATTCCCATCTGTAAATGCTACCCTTATGCAAATGTTGTTGCAGGCTGCAAGCTCTTTGAGGAAGGGATCATCTTTTGGAGGCCCCCATCTTAGTCGTCCACCCAGGTGCCAGTGTAATATAATAAATAACAGCTGGGCGAATTCAAAATCAGTCTCAGGGCTGGTTGCCATTTTGTCTTTTACTGCAGACAGCTCACTTCACTATAAAAGGAGAGCTTGTCTGAAAATATTGATAGGATCCATGGTAGCTTCACATTTAACTTCCTGTCCCAGCTGAGCTTGTATGTATGCCATGAAGCGGCAGCATGGCATGAAAGGTTGCTGCACATGGGCTTCTCTTCCTGTACCACTGTAGGTGTTCTTTATAATTTGTGTACATAAGTTGCAGAAATGTTTTAGCATGGTATGGAATTATTCTTGCCCTATCATGCTTTCAGCTCAAGAGACAAGATGAGCAAGAGATGCTTAAAGCTACTTAATGAATG
The DNA here is from genome assembly GCF_001723895.1 of Crocodylus porosus. NCBI lineage: Eukaryota > Metazoa > Chordata > Crocodylia > Crocodylidae > Crocodylus > Crocodylus porosus. The sequence continues at coordinate 2,923,843 of NW_017728950.1, read as the reverse complement.
GGCCCACTATATAACTGGTTTTGCTTTTTCTCTTTTTTCTCTTTTGTACAGAATGCAAATGAGCAAATTGAGTCCATGCTTAATGCCACAGTCAGAACCATTAAAACAGTCATTATTTGCCAACTGAATTACAATTTACCTCACAATTACTGATACCTCCAATCTTAAGTATAATGAAAGACAGTGGTAATCTTAGTTAATTTTGTACTTTAATACTGGTCTAACAATTTGGATAGTAATTTGCCAATTAGAAAGGATACTATTTAACCTGGTAGTGAATAAATCTGTGTTAATATCTTTTGCTCCTATTTGGTCAGTATCAAGAGGCATTTTATGCACATATTCCTCCAAGGAAACAATTTATTGTCACTTTTACTGCAGTTTTTTTTCCCTACATGTACGCAACCCATAAATATATAATCAATAAAAAGTATAGAAGAAAACATTTGAATAAATGCTGTTTCTAGTTTCTAGGGTCCATTACATTTCTGGCAGGCTACTTCCTCAAAGATATTTACTTTATGAACACATCTTTAAAGAATTTCTATTTTCACCAGCAGCCCTCAAATCAACAACTAAAATCCCATGGGATTTGTCATTCTCATTCAGATCCCTTAAGTTCAGAATTTAGCCTTTATCCTTGAGTGAGCATTACCCGGAGTCTTTAGAGACTGACATTCTGTTGAACAATGCTGTAAATAGTGGAGTCCTTATTGACAGAGGCAGCGGCCTGTCTAAACCACAAAACATAACATTTGATTACCTTTATCTTAAAAACCAGAGCTACAAATGTTGTCCATGCTCACAAATAAAATTTAGGATTTAAGAGCCTAAATGACTTAAGTTATCTACCCATCTAGAACCATTGCCAAGAGTTGTCCTCCACCCTACCTCTCACCCTTTCTGACTTCCACTTTCTCCATTGCACTAAAAATAATTCTACTAAGCTCTTGATCTCCTTCTGGAAAAAAAAAATCAGGGCCTCTAATGCCACTCTTATCCTCATTGATCTCTCTGCTGTGTTTTGACACTGCTGATCTTACTCTACTTCTTGATGTCATCCCTTTTTTTTAACCTCTCTATTCTTTCCCTACACTTCTAGCTATTCTTTGAGAATTTCTTTTTTCCTCCCCACCATTCTTCAAGGTTGCCTTCTTCTTTATAATTTATAGCATCAAATATATATCATCTTATGTAAGGAAATGTAATGGTCTATGCCTTATATCTGAATTAAGCAATTTGTGACCCTGCTGAATCATTAAAATCTGTGTGAATTACTGTGTGAAGTTATCCTGAATTATTCCTTATGTGAGTTAAAGTTTCAGGTGTGTATGAGGAATTGAATGGCTAAAGTAAGATCTTACTTTTGTGTGCATTATCAAATTTTCTTCTATACTTCCCCCTTTGCCAGCCAGTAAAATGCATTGGTTGGTTGATTGTTTCATACCCTGGGTGATTTAAACTGTTCCTCAGTAAAGACTGTTCTCAATTTCTCGTCTTCTAAAGTCCATGATAAATTATTTTAAATGAGGTGAAAGTATTACCAAATATTATAGACAAAAGCTGGCAAACACACATCCTGCACAAAACCAATCTACTAGCAGGAAATGAAAACTTTAAAAAATATCAGACTTGTGCATAGGCAAAATCTCAGAAGAGTACATGATGGGGATTGAGGAAAAATCACCAAGTTACATTAGTAATCATTCCTTCTATATAGTTTTCATAAAACTGATGAAAATATCTTGTCCTCTTTTGATTACTGTCATCAGAAACATGCCTATGTTAGGTTACTTGTTTCAGTTATAGAGTTAGGCAAATAATTCATTATTCATTATGTATTTCATAAATGTTGCTTCTTTTCTGTTCATGAAATGTTCGTGTAATTCTCAGTGTAGTTCATCTCTTCATTTAATAATTCTTGGCCCTCAAAGAGTTGCTGAAATTAGAAATATTTGCATTTAGAACTCTAAATGCAAATAGAAAAATTAGTTATGACTAATTGGATGACATTGTTTCAGTTCTTAATTTACATAACTAACCAAAGCAGTGCACATTTTGAATGTTACAATCTAATATATAAACATAAATTTTCTTTGGGCAAAAATTAAACTCTTCAAGCTTAACACTGGATTTTATGAGCATTCACAGAAATAAGTGCTGAAGCCTTTGGAGAGAGGAAATATGAAAGGGAATGTATCAGGTCAATTGCAGGGTTTACTGCTTCTTCCATGTCCTATAAAGCTTCACAAACATTCTGCAGCCCCCAAGAGAAATATACCATACAGGGGACTTGGAGCCACCAATGTCTGGGAAAGATCAACAGGTTAGTTCTTCATATAATTGTGCTCATGGAGTCCAAAACAAGATTGGAGAACCAAAGTTACTTTTGTGCCATTTCTAATATCTAATTTTTGGTAGTTCTTTTGTCCACGTTCTCCTTAAATAAGACAATATTGGGCACATCTATACGTGCACTTTAGTGCAGAATTGGCTAATTAGTAAGGGTGTGTGAAGCAGGCCCTATTCGATTCGGATTCAGCCCGAATCAGCGACAGTGATTTCATTTGTTGATTCAGGTCACAGTCTCTGATTCAATTTGGCTGAATCCAAATCTGAAGATTCAATGCTGATTTGGAAAATCAGTGATTTGGACTGATTTACACAGCTTTAAAAGTTATTTCTACATACCTTGAGGTAGCAGGCATGGCTCATGATTGCTGTGATAATGGGGCACATGGAGCATCCCACAGGACTGGGGGGGGGAGGGGGCTCCACATGCTCGGTGGAACCCAGAAGTGGACTGGAAGTACTTCTGGTCCACTTCAGAGTCTCCCAGGCAGCATGCTGGGGGGCTGTCCTGCACATTCCTGGCCTGGCAATCAGCCATAGGGGGACCCTGGGTGCTCCCTCCACACCCAGGGGGCACCAGTCACCGAGCCAGGAGGGAATGGGGGGGCCTGTGCACTCCCACACAGACCCATAAGTGAACCGGAAGTGCTTCTGGTCCACTTCTGGGTCTGCTGCCAAGTACACTGGGACACTCCATGAGCCCCAGCATCACAGCACTCATGAGCCCCTGCTACCTAGAGGTACGTAGAAAAAACACTTAAAGCTGTCTCTATGTCTGAATCTCTGAATCTTTCCGAACATCTCTGAATCAATTCAGAGGGTTCCTATTCAATTCAGAGAGACTAAGGTTCCTCTGATTTGATTCAGATTTAGAGATTTGGCCACTCAATCAGGCTGAATTTAATCAGGGACCAAAACTTCGCACAGCCCTACTATTTAGTTCTACAGTAAAGTGTCATTGTCTACACATGTGCTGGAATTAGAGCTCAGTAAACTAATTTATTCCATTGTAGGATAGTACTGTTGGGAACAAATAGTATCCTACAGCAAAGTAAACACATGTGATTAAACACATGTGTGGACAGTGACTGCTGGGTGTAAATTGTGCTTGGTTCATTCAGCCAGCTGGGGAGAGGGAGCCTGCAGGACAGAAGCCTGACCCTCAAGCTCCAGCCAACCCTTCTACTGCCTTCTGCTGCCAACTGAAGCCCAAGGCTGGCCCCCGGGCCCTCTGCAAGTCCACAGGTGCTCCATCCCAGCTCAAATTGTTGCATTCTCAGGCTGACAGCAGGCTTGGAGTGTCAGCCTGGGGCTCTGAGTGGCAGCAGAGGGCATCTAAGGGGCTCACTGAGACACAAGAGTGATGAAACTCTGGAGCTGTGTGGCTAACCCTGCAAGCCTGCTGCCAGTCTGTGGCTGTGGCATTTAGAGTTGGGGTGGAGCAGCCCCAGGCTAGCAGCAGGCTCAGGAGGTCAGGAAGTCACACAGCTCCACAGTTTCAGCACTGTCACACACCAGCCAGCCCCTCTGTCACCACTCCTGGTGTGGCTGGTGAATTCAGATTGGTGGGGCAGGTGGAGCATCACACGGGAGCAAGGGGGAAGGGGTCTTGCAGCCAGCCAGAAGTGGGGTGGGGTTTGCAGCTCACCGGAAGTGGGGGGAGGAAGAGTTGCAGCTGGCCAGAAACTCCAGCCATAAGCGGGAAGACTGTAACCCCTGCCTGCTCCTGGCTGGCTGTAAACCCCACCCTGCTCCCAGCCAGCTGCAAAGCTCAATCACCTCCCCACTTCTGTGTGCCACTCCACCCGCCCCACCAGTCTGAGTTCACCAGCTGTGCCTGCACCACCCAGAACCCAGGGCTGACCCCCATACTGGTTGCCAGCCTAGGGATGCTCTGCCCTGGCTCTAACTGCTGCAGCCCCAGGCACATGTGTAAACACTATGCCTGGGAGACATTCTCTGGTGCAAACTGCACCAGAGTTTATTGCTTCAAGGTAATTGATCCTGTAGATGCACCCCAGCAAATCAAAATGAGGGATGGCCATTTATATTTTGCTACCCTGATCAAAATAAAATTTTCCCTTCTCCGCCCCTTTCCCAGAAATCAGAAATCACTCTGCACTTTAGATATGCTCTAGAAATGGTGCCCTTCCATATCTCCCAGCATAAATAATTGCCAATTACTTTCATAGGACAAGCTAGCTCTGATCAAAATTAAGATTTTTTCTCCAGCTCAAAAGTTCATGCCTCAGCACAAGATGCTATATTATGTATACAACCAAGTTAGATTTTCCAAGCACATTTAACCTCCTGCTTTCTTTACATAACACAAAAGCACAGTTTTGACTATCATCCTCCTGACAGAATTTTTGTAGGTACCTTTACTCTGATGACACTTGCTGGTAAGGGGACTAGAGGTCAACAATGGGATTTGCCAGGTGCAAATCAGCAAAGTTCCACTGAAATCATTTAATAAAAACTGTTAACAGCTACATCCAGCCTGTAATTTTGAATTCGATTTGGTGTTGCAGAAATACAACAAACATACAATATCCTAATATTACTTGGCCATTCTTCTGAGCAGAACCCAACTGAAGACCCAATTCTCTGCAATTCCTAGCATATTTTACACCAGTTAAAACTGGCCACTAATGAATGAAATGATGCCATCTTGCAGCTGCCATTGACTTGGTTTGCCCAGATGTAAATAACAACAAGGGAGTAGAGAATCAGGCCCTACATTTTTGTAATACTGTATTTCTCATATACAACATGCCTTCAAGTAAAACATGCACCTGGTTTTGGTAGGCAGGATGTAAAAACAAAAAAAGATTTTTCCATATTCATGGCTGATTGTGTGACACAAAAATCTCCTGGGAACATAGAGTGTCCTAGAAATATACTACCAGGAACTTCCTGGTGTCAGCTGCCTCCCTCAGACTGTCTCCTGGGATGTCATACTTCCTGGACACTCTGGTCATGTTTACACATGCAGGCATGTTAGCTTGCAGCAGCTGAAATAGGAGCAGCACAAATTTGAGCCAGAGATTTTTGCCTCAGCACACGTGCCCAGATATGCATTTTGGTGTGGGGCACCTTGTGCCACTTGGGACATAATAACTGTGCCCAGCTTCCCCTGGATCTGCAGCCAGGGGCAGCTAGAGCCTGGAGCCAGCACCCGTGCTGGCCCCAGCAGTATAAAAAGCTGCCCTGGAAAGCAGCTCAGGGCTACTTGCTCATAGGAGTTTCTGGGTCCCAGCCAATTAGTATCTGGGGACACTACTACTTGTGTTAGCTAGATTGCTGAAGCAGCCCTAACTGAGAGTTCCCTGCACCCTCTACCCACTGCAGTAGTCTGGCAGTGGGGGCTGCTGCCTGGCTATGACCTACTGCCACCTGGGACAGCTTCTGGGCCCAAGGCTGTGCACCTGCCAGACCTGGATGGGAATTGCATGGCCACAGCAGAGGCATCTGCACCTTTGGGCCAGCTGCCAGTGGGCTGTGGTTGCACAGTTGGTCTTTTTACAGCACTACTGCCATGTGTGCCACCACCCTGCCATCTGGGCAGCTATTGCCCAGAAGATATTTTAACTGTGACCTTCTTTAAACTGTCAAAGCATGTCCTCCTGGCCCCAAGTTGCTAGGAGTTCAGCCACCTCCAGCTGGGTCCCAGGTGCCAGCCCCGAGCAGGCTGCTTTACCTGCGTCCTGCCACTTGCCACACTAACAGGAATTCTGCTCTTCCCTATTTAAAAACTGCAAAATCTCTGATAAAAAAAGCCCAAATTCACTCTTTAAAATACCCCCAAATCCATGTTCTTCCACACTTAAAACAAAAGACCACTATATATATATCTGTGCTATCTATCTATCTATAGATGATATAGATATATAGAGAGAGATAAGTTGGGCATTTTTTTTATATATTTACAATTTTAAAGCAATTTGGAAGCCTACCAATGTTTTTGTCATCATAATAAAATAAATTCTAAATATCTATATGTTTTGATGTTTGCTTTTGGTTTCCTTATCAAAGAACATTTAGAACTCCCCCTAACCCCGTCACTAACTAGGATGTGGAGACAGATGCTCCTTCAGCCACAACTCCTAACAGAAGGTTTCAATCTGTCTGGCAGTGGTGCATGCTGGGTATGTGATGGTGTGTGTATGTATATACACATATATGTGTGTATATATATGTGTGTGTGTGAGTATATATATATAGATATGTGTGTATTCACTAATTTACACACATACCACCCACCT
>NW_017728950.1:2905998-2917086 GCF_001723895.1 Crocodylus porosus | reverse complement strand
GTAGACTACAGGGGCCTGGGCTGAAGAACTGAGGCTTGGGGGTAACTTTAGGTTAATTGATCTTAATTGATTAAAAGACAATGCCCAAAGCCTGCAAAACAGAGTAGCATGCCAGCACAGAGTCTGGGACTGGAGCCAGAGCTATGGGGGTGCTGAAAAGGTAGATGGGGAGAGGAGGGAAAATGTGACTAAGGGAAAGTGTGGATGTTAAAGAGGGGCTCTGGGTGTGGGGAGCCAGAGGATGGTTCCAGGGCAGCTAGAGAAGTTGCAGGGAGTGGAAGTAGGTGTTGAAAGCTGGAGAAAGGCTCCAGCTGCTGGAGAAAACTGCAGGACAGCTAAGAGGACCTGGGAAGCTGCAGGAAGGGATAGGGAGGAGGTTTACAGAAGGTGCAGGGAAAGCCTGAAAACAGAGAGAGGGACAGGAAAAAATCACAGGAAAAGCAGCAGATGGCAGGGCAGCAGGAAAGTAGAGAAAGGCAGCAGAAAGTCACCTGGAAAAGGTAGTAGGTGCTGGAAGCTGGAGAAAACCTCCAGCTGCTGGAGAAAACTGTAGGATAGCTAGGAGGAGCTGGAAAGCTACAGGAAGTGGGGGAGGATTACAGAAGGTACAGGGGAAGCCTGAAAACAGAGAAATGGACAGAAGACAATCCCAGGAAAAGCACCAGGTGGCAGGAAAGCAGAGAAAGGCAGCAAAAAAGAGAGTTGGGGACTAGAGGTGGTTTTATTGAACAGGGAGATGGTGACACAATGTCTTATTGGTTCCCTTGCACCCACACCCACACACACAATGGCAGCAGGGGTTAGAGAGGCTTGGTGCAGGGGCTGAAGTCTACTGAAGTCCAGGAGGAGAGAGAGAGAGAGAGAGAGTACAAATTGTAAGAGGAGGTGTGCAGGTAATATCTACCTATCCAGGCTGGAAAGGGGTCCTTGTCCAGTAGGTGTTGTCCAGAGGGGGGTCGCTGGCAGGGCCTCTGGGTGGATAGGTGGTGTGGCATGGTGCTAGTCCAGATGGAGAGGGCATCCCACTGGGTCTGTGTTCATTGCCCTTTTTATAGGGACAGACCTTGTGTGACCCTAATGACAGGAGGCATGCCCAGGCAAGAGTCAACCCCTGGTGTACTGAGCATGTGCTCTCCATGCAGGGATGTGCATTTTAGGGTTTCTGTAATGGTGAGAGTTGCTGGTTCTGCAGGGTCTTTTGTCTTTCAAATGCTGGTCTTGTCTCTGTTCCTGGGTGAGTCCGTGGTTCCTGGATGAATCAATGCAAGGTGATGGCCCAGTCATTACAGGCCATTTAGTAGAGACCTGCTACCATTGTATTTCAAACTTTCCCAATCACACTAATTCATCCAGGAACCAATTTACATGGGAGGGATATGCAACTCATACAGTTGTGACACAGGGGATGCCCAGGCAGAGGACACAAGATGGAGACTTCACATATAAAATGGAAACTTGACATGATTTTGGTTCACTTACAAACACAGGCCCAAAGCATAAAATATCCATATGAAACAATAAAAATCAATATGAAAATTTTAATAATACAATATACAACAGTAAGAATCAATACAAACCTAATAATACTACAATATAAAACAGTGGATATCCAAAACCAAAAACTTGCTACCAAAATAAAAATGTTTAAAGCTTATCCTAAGTCTAAGCTCACTTATACTTATCTATAGGGAATAGAGAGGGAGAGGAAAAGTCAGAAATGGTTGGGGAAGGGGAGGGAATGCATTTTAAAATTTTTTTTAAAAAAGAAAAACTGGGGGGGTTGCTACAGAGGTGGGTGAGAAGGGGTGTGTGGGGATGTGGGTGGGTGTAGGGGGAGCTGCTCAGGAGGGGTGGGTCTCTTGCTCCACCACAGGGTGCACCCCCCCTGCACAGCACATGGACTGCCCCTCCCCACGGGGCCCACAGTTCCCCCTCCAGGACCACAGCCCCCCCAAAGGGCCACAGCACCCCCCAAAGGGCACACGCCCCTCCCTGCACAACATACATACACCCCCACAGGGCCCTGATGCACCCCCTCCCCCACTCAACACATGTTCCCCCCCTGCTGGGCCCACATGCCCCACACACACAGCAGCAGTGGCCATTGGGGCACTCAGGGCCTTGCTGGCACAGCCCCACATGGCACAGGGCAGTGTGGCTCAGCCCTAGCCACCTGACACTTGGAGCTGCTTGTGCCACATCATGTGGGCCTGGCCCAGCTCAGTACTGGGCCATGCACCTTCAGGCAGCTCCAGGCCACTTGTTCTGTCATGCCAGACTGGGTCCTGTGGGCACGGGCCCCACACACCATCAGTCCAGGCCAGTTCTGTGCATGCAGGACCTGGCCCAGCATGACATGCAGTCCCCACAAGCTGCACAGGGCCCCAGGTAACAGCTGAAGTGGCCCAGAGCTTCCCAAAGGCACATGGCCCTGTGCCAAGCTGGGCCAAGCCCATGCAATATGTTACAGGGAGTGCCAAGTGCCAGGCAGCCCCATGCCATGGGGAGCTTTGCCAGGATGGTCTCAAGCACCCCAATGGCTGCTGCCACTGGGGGGGGTATGGTCCATGTTGCAGGCAGGCGGGGGCCTCATCCCTCCTGAGCAGTCCCCCTGGACCCATAGTCCCCTGCACCCCCACAGCTCCACCACTCCAGTCCCCCCCACCCTGAGTCCCTTACTTACCTCAGATGGAGACAGGGTCCATGCAGCCTGCAATGTTCCAGGCTGCCCTGCACATGGAGGCAGCATGCTTCAGCAGCAGGGCTAGGGAGAGCCATAGAGATGCTTTGACTGGCTACCAGAGCATCTCTTTGGAGAACCCAAGCCTCCAGTTGCCTCAGGGCACACAGTCCTGGACCGTGCCCTGCCCCACTTTTTTTCTGGGGGAGCGGGGTTTGATACCTGGATATCTAGGTATCACATTTTGAGCCCGCACTGAAAATATGCAGCATGAGGAACATTGTTTTGTTCCCAGCATGCCTCTTGCTACATCTCAAACTGCTTTGAGATGCAGCAAGAGGTACATGTGGGCTCATCTGGACACACCGTCTGTGTTTTCAGGTAGACTTACTCTATGTCACACAAAGCTAGGTCCCAGATCCGAAAGAACAGTAGTAAGACTGTTAGTTCTTTACTATGAGTAGTTCTTTATATAAGTTCCTGTAAATAATGTGTTATTCCCATATCACAAGCTTCATCAAGATACTACCAGCAGCTCAGTTATTGGTTTAGGCCTAAGCTATACTAATCAACCAATAGCTACGGATGTGAGGGGGTTAACACAGGACTCTGCCATCTTGCTAGTCACCTTGGCACCTGCATGGCATGCATACTGTCTCTAAGCCTGTTTTTTCCCAGAAAATAAAACAGTTTCCCAGCTTAAAACAGGCACCCCAATTTTGGGATGTTCATGGGGCATGTGGGGGGGTGGGATCTATATGTTGTACATGAGAATATATACTTGAAATTTACATTATAAGATCTGATCAGCATAAATGCCTGTGCCTTCATTTTTCTAAAAAAACAGTCATTTAAATTATTCATCCACACTACACACATTTTTAATCACCAGTCTACATTATAATCAACAGGTATATTCTTAATTCATTTAACACTAGTTAATGGCTAAAGGCCTATACACTCAGCTCAGATCACATTTAGATTTTTATGAAGCCACTACACAGGTCCTAGTCAGCATCAATATAATCATTATTGGTTAAGAAAACTCAGAAGCACTTTAAAGTAATGGTTTGTGAATTCATTTCTAAATTGTGAAATTAACTTTTTATTAGAATTTGAAGTAATAAACATACAATATACAATAAATAATATCCTCATTAAATATGCAGTGCATATTTTGAGTGGTCTTGTCTAATTATGTTTTGCCAACTATATTCATACTGTGATTAAAAAATTGTGATTGGAGAATTTGGCATAAATTATAATATGAATATACAAGACAAACCTATTTAAACTAACCAATGCAAGCCAAAAAAAGATCTAAAATACTGGCTAAACACCAAGGACTTCAATTTTTTCTTGGTTACACCAATGTTATGCTAGTCAAACTCCACGGATTTTTGTAGGGATTATTCCTGGTTTACAGAGTGAGAGGAAACTCTGATTCTAAATATCTATTATTTAGCATGGAAATAATAAGTAAGGAAAGAGGGTGTCCTGTAGGATCGGGATAAGAGTAAATTCTGATTTGCTACTATGAGACATTTGATGAATTACCTCTCGGGCTCTGTTTCCCCATCTGTTTCACAGGAAAATTGTTAAGGGAGTTCAAACTCTTCAGCATTGACCAATCCTGGATCCCATATTGTCCTAACTGATTTTTAAGGAACAAAAATTTGGTCAATAACATATGATTTTATAAATATAACCCTTGAACTTGTCATAACCTCTGTTTTATAATAATAACTCTAATGAATTAGACTTGGAGCTTGACCTTAAGTTCAAAACATAATTCCAAAAACACGCTATTTTGTACTTAATCCCAAAGGCACCTAAAATTTAGATGCTTCCGTTTTTTACCTGAGAATATTCATAGACACCTGCAGTTCTGCATGTGCATGCTCAGAACCATTCTGGACTGAGCAACAAGGAACTGCCTAAGCCTCACTGGGACGCAGCAGGAGCATAACCAAGGAAAGGCTACTGGGGCAGCAGCCCCAGGTACCACCTTTAGGGGATGAGGTACACAAATAGCTGCTGCTGCAGCTATCTGCTGGAAAAGCCCAGCCAGTACATGTTTTCAGAGCAAATGTACCGCATACTAAAAGGATTGGGTACCTCATGAAATGCACTTATGACCATCGTTTTTTTTAAACCTGGCAGCATCCACCTTTTATAATAACCTAGTGCTTACAGCATTTACCTGTAGCAGGCAGCTTTGGTTTAATGCATCTTTGTCTTTAGGGGGTTCAATCAAACATCTTAAACTGGCCAGGAGAACATCTTACCTTCTATCCTATGGCCCGGGTGAAGGTGGCTCACTTCCCACATTGTGCCATGGAAAACAATGCAGGATTCAGTGGGCCAGAAATGGAACTAACAACAGAAAGTGTGAAAATGGATAATAAAACCCAATGTTTACAAGCACTAAGCCAGAACAGGATAGTCCTGAGTTCTGGTCTGTGCTCTATATCAATAGTCACTGGATAAAAAGAACAGTCACTCCGTGAGGCAGGAGCTGGAAACACAGATACCTCCTTCCTGGCTGAATGCCCTAACTGCTAAGGGTGCTAACAGTCATTCATGGGACCTATCTTAGGTTTAGGCAGTTTTGTTTAAGCTGCTTAAACCTAAACTGGGAGCAGTGCAAGCAGGTGTTCACCACTGGCCAGGAGTGGCAGAAGGGGATGGAGAGAAGTAACTTGGGGCTGGTGAGATTATGGGGAGAGGGCTGAGCCTGCCTGGTGCATCATGTGGATGGTAGTCGGGGGCAGGGGGGTAACTATACCTTGGCAGGGTCAGGGTGTGGGAAGAACAGCATAGCCCCAGGTCTGTGACAACTGGGAGGGCTTTCTTAGTCCTGGGGCTCTGCTGTGAATGTGTACAGGCATTCACAGGGTTGGCCTAACACTTTCTAGAGCAGGTTAACCCTTTATGAATCTAAAGTTAGTTCACCTCCAAGGCAGTTTTGGTGGGAGGTAGGTGCCAAGCTATAAAGCAGCATTTAATCACGAACGCATAGCTTTAGAGTCAGAGTTTGCAACTCGGGGCCAGGGTCAGGGAGCAGTGGGGAGAAGCAGAGTATTTTGATTAGTTTGGGTCACTGTGGCACAAGGGAACTGCCAAGCAAACTCTAAGCTACTGTGTCCCCCTGATCTCAGGTTTCTGTTCTTTCTTCACAGGATTTTAGGCACCACAGAATTCTGCTCACCACCACACTTGTTTGTATTTTTAAACATAAAAAGGTATAACTTATAGTTTGTATTGTTAGACTGTTCCCCTCCAAAGCCAATTGATTTCCATATGCACTTCCCAAGTATCTGGTTAAGCCAACTTTAAAGTTATTGCACCTCCAGAAAAGCTCAGAGCAGATGCATAACATAGGAAAATCAGGGCTACTGAGTCTGTGTCATGGTTTCCTTTAGGGCACATCTATTCCTCAGATGCCAATGAGCAATGGCTTAGAAACCACGATAATGCCTTAAACTGGCTAAAGGTAAAATGGGATTTATAAATGCATTGGAATGCTTGTCGCTGGTGATTTTCTACATGGAGTACTTTTAATACATGAGTCATTAAACCCTGGCTGAATCTATCTGTCCAAGAGGGAGACTCTAAAGGACAATGTCCAGAAATGAGAGAGAGAAGAACACAAAAAAGCTATATGCAAGAAACAGAAAGCTTGGCATGCTCTATATTTCCCCCCAGAACAAAAAGAACTGCAGTATTTAGAGGTTTATTCCCCCTCAAGCAGTGAAGAAAACTGCCAAGAAGGTTGTGAATTGCTATCATTGGAGATATTCAAGGCTAGACTGTAGGCATGACACTATCTATTAGGGTTGGTTTAGGGATAATGAACTAAATCCTGCCATGTTGCAGAAAGATGGACCAATTAGAGTTCCTCTCTATTCCAAGTGATTCTGCAATTTAATGAGCACATGAAACTTCCATTAACAATAATGGAAGTTCTGTGCACACACTGAGGAGAGAATAAAGGCCTATAGATTTTTTTATAAACAGCATGAAGCAAATGGAGAATGTAACTAATCGCTGAGAGAAGTCATGCAAATTGCAATATTCTGAAAGAGGAATAAAAGAGGAGAGCAGTCCTGGGGCACAGAGATTGAGAGACTGAGAGAGAGAGAAAATCAAGTTTGCTGACTTAGTGAGACACAGTTTGGCCTGGGCTCATCCTGTGACAGAAGGCTGTTAAAATAAATAGTTGAAGAAAGCTTCCAAAACCAGAAAAATGAAAAACCTAAAGAGACAATAAGACTTAGTAATGATAAACAAGATATTTCTAGTGAAGGCTGACACAAGTCAAATATTATATCTGCACTTCATTGACTTTCTTTGGATTACAGAAAGTAAACAAAAGCTTATATAGGTAGAAAACATCCATCTTATTTTGACTGTGATTCCAAAAATGGAAAAGGCCTTGGACCCAGTCATGCCCCCTTAATAATATATAGATATATAGGACCCTGGCTGTACAGGTAATAGCCCTCTAACGTGAAAACAGAAATGAAAAATATTAATGTCAGTCCCTTGCCTCTTCCCAGACGCTGTAAAGAATGTTCAACATATGGGGCTGAAGAGTGGAAAGAGTGATAAAGAGTGGTTGGGTTGCATATTATTTCTCCCCTTAATTCACACATAACTCAGGGAAATTAATATACTCCCAGACTGTTAACACTCCAAAATCCTCAGTTGGTTGGGGGAACCCATTATTAGAAGAATTATTGGAGTTGCCATTGGTTTCTGTATTGATATGACCCTAAGCTATGTACATTGTATATCATTTTAATATAAAATTATTCTGGAAGTATTTCATTCCTGCATCTCTCAAATGTAAAGAAAGATGCCAAGGTGAGACTCAGTAGAATCAGGTTCAACACAGGAAGAGCTGCAGATTTGAGTCATATACCATTTCCACCAGTTTGACACTGGTCTATTTGAAAGGAGAATGAGACTTAAAGTTATTAAGAAACATTTATTTTTCTTAACTTTTTTTTCGCTGTGTTGACACCCAGATGGAATTCTCATATATTTTTTGACAATGTTCCCCCTGCCCCCCGGTCACATTTTAAGTTGTGTTCTCACCTTTTTTTTAACTTACAAAAGAATTGGAGCTATAGCATCAGGATTACATCTGTATAATTTGGCATCACTAACTCATAGAAATGGTCTATACAGAGGTCTTTAATACTTGGCATTACTCTCTCTCTCTCTCTCTCTCTCTCTCTCTCTCTCTCTCTCTCCCCCCTCCCTCCCCCCCACCCCATAAATGTCATTCCTTGAACTATAATCAATTTCTATATGACTTTGGTTGCTTTAGCAAACAAATAATGTTAACTACAGTATATTTGATATCCTGTGAAATGGACATAAGAATTTTTCAATAGTATTTACCAAATGTACAGTCATTTATTGTTATTGTTAAGATTGTATTACTGTGTGTTGTGTTTTGAAGAAACCATTGATATCTCATTCTTCTACAAAGTAAGAAATACCATATTTTTTCACAAACAACATAGACCTCCTTCCCAGAAACCAGCTGCTGGAAATTGGGGTGTCCATTATAAAAGAAGACCTACAGTAACAGCAATTTTTGCTGCTTACACTTCTACCAGCTGAAAGTGAATTAACTCTGAATGCATGTGATCCACAGGAAGCAAAACAATGAACAGGCTCAGTTCCCTAGCTGCTGCTACTCAATTATTTACTACAGTACTTTTCTGTATTCAGACTTTTAAAACAAAGTGCATTTTTTATTCCAGTGTGCACTATATGTGAGAAAATATGGTAAACTTGTAAAGGAAGTAATTTAGGGAGAACTTGAAGAATTTTAGTACTTTTGTTGGGAACTGTTGCCTTTATTTTCTTAACATATGTGCTGTCTCTCATATACATATATACCCATATGTATGGATACATCTATGGTCTAGCTGCCTACTTTCTTTATTTCATACCAAGCAATCTGGGATATGATGGTGTTCATCACTCTATTGTCATCTAGCATATGAAATCTGACATGAAAAATGATAAATTCCACACAAATTTAATTTAACCAGAAATTAGTCAATTTTTATTTAGTAGATCTCTTCAGGTTGGAGGCCAACATTAACATAAGAGCTACCTAATTTACTCACTCAAGAATGGAAAATTGACAGTGTACTTTAACATTACTTGTATAGTGTACTCATCTCAAAATAGGAATGCACATTGGAAAAGAGAAAAATAGAAGGTGGGTGTGAGGCATGAATGCCACTTTGGAATCTTTTATTCTACAGCAATAAGGTTTGATGTTAATGAGCTCCCTGCTTTAGAATTAATTTTGTAATTAGCATTAATAGGACAGCAGCAGAAGAATTATTTCTTTTCCCTCCACAGAAAATGATAAATGCATTCAAAACATAGTGACAGATTGCTCTGAACCTGACAATAAATCATTTTTAATACAGAGTAGAATAAAGTTATGAATCCTGAGATAACATGATCCCTTCCTCTTTAATGCAAGTCACTGAGCTGGATTCAGGTTGACATGCACAGCTAGGATAGAAACCATTCAAAACTATAGTTGCTGGGTAGAACAGAAAAAGCAGAAGTTCTCAGGAAAGAAAGACTCTTGTTTAGAAATAAGACACAAAGATAGGGGTAGAAAATCACTACTGTATGGTTTTCAAAGGGACTTTTTAACTTGTAGAACTACCACTGGTAAAACATTAAGCTCTTTTTGTAGTGCTTCAATTATAGTTCCCAATGAATGAAAAGATATAATGAACATTTTAAAGGAGGCTGTCAGATTGCACCTCAAGGATAACAACAAAGGTTAAAGAACTGAGAAGAAAATCATATGAAAGCAAATTAAAAAATGTTCTGAAAGGTATATTTGGGAGACTCTACAGGAACAAAACAGGAGAGAAAAGTCTTAAGAGTGAAAATAAATCACTGACAAAATGATGGGCCAAAAGATTTGAGGGAAAGAAGCAACTGAAAAGAAAGGCTGTGCTTTTTCTGAAAAGGTGAAATAGACTGCACTTACGTAGATTAACTTTGGCATTTCAGGCTAGACCTAGCAGTTTATTTTGTTTTAATCTGATTTTTAAAATTATTCTTACTATGTCTTTTCTTAGTACAACTCCAAGATCTTGAGCTGCTTAGGATTTACACCAACCAACCCAAAAATTTGCAAAACATCATAGGATCATAGGAAAGTAGGTCTGGGAGAGAACTCACAAAGTCATCTAGTAAAGCCCCCTGCTCAAGACAGAATCACCCCTGACTAAGCCATCCCAGCTAAGAGTCTGCCTGGCCTCTGACCTGCTTTTGAAAATGTCCATGCCTGGACATTTTACAACTTCTCTAGGTAGCCTGTTTGAATATTTCACCACCCTCATAGTTAAAAGGTTCCTCCTAATCTCTGGCACAACATTGCTTTGCTGCAGTTTGAGGCCAGTGCTTCTTCTATAGTCGTGTCCCCTATGGTTACAAAAAATAGTGTCTTCATCCACTCCATAATCACTCTTCAGGTATTTGAAGACTGTTTTCAAATTCCCACTCAGTCTTCTGTCCTCCAGACAAAACAACCCTAGTTCTTTCAGAACGTCCTCGTAAGTCACATTTCCCTTGTCCCTAATCATTTTGGTCACTCCAACTCATAGGTGGTGGAAGACCAGTGGAAGGCTACGGTTAAGAGGGCTTAGCCCCCTCCAGATGCAGACAGCCTGGGTGTGGATTCTGGGCAGCTGCAGTGCAGGAGTGGGGGGAGGTGCACACAGAGACAAACAACTGGGGCCTAGAAGGGAAGGAATAAGGGGCATGAACAAGATCAAGACCCCCATGGGGGGGTGAATGGGGCTCCAGGGTGGGCCATGGGATACTCACTGCCTGGATGGCTCACCCAGTGATTGGGGAGGGGGTCCTGCCACTGCCTGTACCCCTGGAGCAGGCACAGGGGATATATGCCCACCCAATCTGTGCTGCGTGTGGAGCAGAGGTGGCTGTCACTGCGGACTGTGCTCTACACACCCCTGCCAGTGCCCCAGGAGCCCCACGATGCCACGTGACCTCCACCACTGGGCAGGTGGCTCTGCCAGTGTGCAGGAGGCACGTGGCATCATGCAACTGCCAGGGCACTGGCAGTGGGGTACAGAGCACAGCCCACAGCAGCTGCCTCCATCCTGCACACAGAAGAGATTGGGGGGGCATATGCCCCCTGTGCCTGCCCTGGGGGTGAGCACAACAGAGGGAACCCCACCCCAGTGACTCTGGATGAGCCACCTGGACTTAGAGCATCCCATGACCAGCTCCGGCCCCAGGACTCAATTCACCACAGCCCAGCCCCTGCCCCTGTCTCTGCCTCAGTCCCTCCCTCACTTCAGGGGCCTTGATCTGCCCCCCCCCCC
>NW_017728950.1:2895794-2905898 GCF_001723895.1 Crocodylus porosus | reverse complement strand
CTATGCCCCTTCCCCATAACAGACTTACTTGCTGGGGAGGGATTCATATGCATGTGCGCGCACACTTGCTCACGTGCACTCAGCCCCACAAATCATATTATCTTCCTCCACCTATGTTTCCACTGGATTCTTTCCAAGCTCTCTGCATCCTTCTTGAAGTGTGGGGCCCAAGATTAATCTTCTAAGAGAAGAGTGTGAAAACGAAGTCTATTTGAAACAAATTCTTCTTGAGATTCTAAGTTTAAAGGATAAAGATGAAGAGAAGTATTTTCCATAAGGTGTGTTACTCAAAGGACCATGTTCCAAATGAAGCACAGAAAACACAACATCCATGGTTAAGAACTGAGGTAAAGGATATAACATACTCTGTGAGACCCCATGACTTTTCTGTGGGGTCAAAGAATGAACAAGGGCCATGGTTCTTCTAAAAAGGATTTTAAAATTGTTGTTTCCAGATTAGGCAGCTAATCTGCTACTATTTAGGTTAATAGATTTTTTTCTAGAAGAACATAAATACTTATGCCATGTCAATGCTTTGGTCTGAGACAAAATGGAGCCTTAAGAAAGAAGCAGTGACTGCATCACCTTAATCTTTTGATTATGTGACATTTTGAATTTTCAAAACTCTTTTTATTCCACATGTCATTTTATTGTGAACATGAGCATAAATAAATCACAATTTATGTGGGCAAACACAGCCTCTGGTTTTTGTGTACTGTGTCACTTCCATACTTGCCATCAGCTTTTTTAAACACCAACCTTTCACTTGACGTTATCGAGCACAAACAACAGGCTTCATGCCATGCTTGACCTTAAGTATGCATTTTAAAAGATATTTACTTAGTTGAAATACTACAGAAATATCCAAGTTCTCTCTTCACCTCCATTAGGCAAATGTCAGTATCACCCAGGCACTATAGATATCAATATTCAAATGTACGTAATTCACAATTCTTTGATATGATCTATAAAGCAATTCTAATTAAATCACCAAGAAACCTAAGGTGTCCCAGCTGCCTGCAGTGGGTTTGTTCAGAATTGAGAGAATCGTTGGAGTAAAATGGTAAGAAAGGTTTATTGATTTAACAAACATAATTACGTAAAGCTTAACAACACAACAAAGACACAGAGTAAATCTCCAAGTTGGCAACTTATTGGCAGTCCCCTTTTATGCCTTGTATACAACAAGCATCTCAAAATTCAGCAAAATCAGCATCCCCAATCTACGCTGTCTAAAGGGGTACCAGGAAGGACCCTAATGTTCAGTCTTCAGGCTTCTTAGGACCCACCGCCCCGTTAAATTCAGGTCTGCGGTTTCTCTTTCACAAAGATAGCTTCCTTTATCACGCCACTTTCCTTCAGCTGATTTCTGGATGTGCCAGCAAATTTATAGATTTTTTTGAGCTACCTGTTGGCTTGCAGCCAATTATAGTTCTATACTACAAACTTTCCTTATATGACTAACCAATAGCAGTACAAGCCTTTGCATTTTCCTTATATGATTAATTTTAGCTATGCTATCGCTAATAAAGCTGGCTTTAAGCTATGGCAAAATGCATTAACAAAATACAGGAAATCCTTAACTACAACGGCTTCTTTTTACACTCTTTCTTCTAGCTATAAGCATTCCACAATACATAGATAAGCAGCAGAAAACCAGGTTTAACTCGCAGAAAGCCAGCTTAGCTGTCGCAGGATGCTTCAACAAGCACTCTTTTAAACAGACACTATTTTGCTGTCAAGAAACATGATCAAGTCACTGCCACATTCTACCCCTTGCTTGCTAAAGCATTCTGAGACATTTATAGCTGAGATGCTAAAGCTACATAAACTTCATTAGGGAATGGGAAGGGATAACTGGGAGAAACCTGTGGATACAGCTTTCTTTTAGTTGTATTAAAGTAGGTACCATTTCATCACACTTGTGTGTAGGTATGATTTACAAACTAAGTAATAACTTTGTTCTAACTTGTAGCACTCCTTCTCATTTAGTGAGTCTTACACTATCACT
Source organism: Crocodylus porosus (assembly GCF_001723895.1). Lineage (NCBI taxonomy): Eukaryota > Metazoa > Chordata > Crocodylia > Crocodylidae > Crocodylus > Crocodylus porosus. The sequence goes on along the minus strand of NW_017728950.1, from coordinate 2,903,887 downwards.
GGAGAGTGAGAGTGTTGTCAGCCATAGGAATGGGAGGGGGTAGATTTTCTCATGAACGCAGTGGCTCAAGAGACTGAACAGATGTGGAATGCTCTGGTGGAGGCAAAGACTTAGGGATGTTAAGCTTAATGGGGTTTCCCTCAGGAAGTATGTAACAACTAATTCTTGCAGCTTCACATGCCACACTGTTGGAATCCTTTACATCATTTAGTTCTTGGTGCAGGAGTCCAGGAGCTGACTATTCCTGTGAAGACTGAGGTAAAGAAGGCATTGAGCACTTCAGTCTTTTCTGCATCCTCTGTCACAAGGTTGCCTCCCCCATTCAGTAAAGGACCCACACTTTCCCTGATCCTCCTCTTGCTACCAACGTACTTGTAGAAACCCTTCTTGTTACCCTTCATGTCCCTTGTAAGCTGCAACTCCAGTTGCGCTTTTGGCCTTCCTGACTTCATCCGTGTATGCCCAAGCAAGGCTATTATATTCCTCCCTATTTATTTGTCCAAGTTTCCACTTCTTCTAAGCATCCTTTTTGTAACTTAGTTTACTGAAGAGTTCCCTGCTAAGCTAAGCTAGTCTTCTGCCATACTTGCTGGTTTTCCTGCGCCTTGTGATGGTTTGTTGTTGCACTCTCTGTCAGGCTTCTTTAAAGTACATCCAGCTCTCCTAGACTCTTCTTTCCCTCAGACTGGCTTCCCAAGGGATCCTGCTCATGAGTTCCCTAAATGAGTCAAAGTTTGCTTTTCTGAATTCCAGCATCCTTACTTTGCTGCTCTCCATCCTTCCTTTCCCCATGTCCCCGAGCTCAATCATCTTGTGGTCACTGCTACCCAAATTGCAATCCACTACTACATTCCCCACCAATTCTTCCCTGTTTGTGAGTAGCAAGTCAGGAAGAGCATGGCCTCTAGCTGGCTTCTCCAACACTGGCACCAGGAAGTTGTCCCCAGTACTCTCCAAAAACTCCTGGATTGCCTGTACACTGCTATATTACCCTTCCAGCAGATGTCAGGGTGATTGAAGTCCCCCATGAGAACAAGGGCTTGTGACTGGGAAACTTCAGATAGCTGTTCAAAGAAAACCCCCATCCACCACTTCCTCCTGGTCTGGTGGTCTATAGCAGACACCCACCCATGCTTCCAAGCGGAATAGTGGATGCACAAAAAATCTAGCTAGTTTTAATATGAACTGCATAAATTTTATGAGTAGGATTGCCTGTGATGGCAAATAACAGACTTCAGTGATCTAGGACATCCCTTCCAGTCCTGTCCTATACTCCTCTTACACATCATGATTCTCTGCTGATAGCTGATTGTTATTGGTATTCACATAAATAAACATATGCAACATTTACATGAACAGTCTATTAGTTCATTTGGGCTGTTGCTATAGGAGCAAATAGCTCCCAAGTACTACTTAAAGATAGGTCATGGAAACAGCAGCCTAGGGATTCAGCCAGGTGTCAGCAGCACAGGGGCATCAGCAACTTCAAGCTGCCACTGCAATGGTAATCATGTGGCTACTGAAAGCAGCTGCTTTTTTCATACCTGCTGTGGTGTCTCTAATGAACTCTGTGAGTACCACAATGCCCCCTGGGCAGGGTCCCCCCAGCTCACCTGCCATGATTTGTTAGTACCTGAAGAAAGAAGGGGTTCAGTGGTGTTCTTCTTACTGAGTGACCTGATGATGGGGGTACTCACAGCAGTGCTTTGGTGTTCGTTGGAGCTCCACCTCCCCTACACCCCATCCACTCACCAACCACTCTGGTGTTCAGCTCATGGTTCCACCATTTCCAGCAAGACCTCTTTTAAAGGGGTCCAGCATCAGCTTCAGTTCTGCTCAATTGCCTGTATGTTAAGGTGACTGGAACCCCAGACCCTGATCCCAGAGGGGTGAGCTCCCATTCTCGGGCGTCCTTCTCCTACCAAGGGAAAGGGATGCTCCTGTGAGCTTTAAAATTAAGGTGGCTGGGGAAAAAACTGTCCCCAGCCTGAACTGCCTGAAGCAGGACACTACTTCCCCTGCCTTGAATGCCAGGGCAGTGCCTGCAATGCTGCTATTGCCGCCTCTGGAGCAACTGCCTGCCTGGCAAGCTCCCTGCTGGCTCTCTCCCTCTCTCCTGCCACTGGTTTCCAGCAGGGTTTTTTGAATTTCCCACAGTGGTGGCCTCAGCTATTGCAATTATCTGGGTGCTGCCCTCCTGGGAAGCAGCTGTCTGAAGAGATGGCATAAGGCTGGCTTGCATGGCTCTGGCTCTAGCTCTGCTATGGGCACGGGGGAACTGCTTGTTGGGGATTCTCACTGTCAAACCCAGCAACCAAGTTGGTGCCCAGACTACTAGTCCCATTTACTGCGCCCTACTTTTCCAGTGTATGGAAAGTCTAAAATAAAGTCTCTCTCACATTCTGAGTTTGCAGAGAAGTTTTGTGTTCTTCAAGGTCATGCCCGTAACAGGCACTCCATGTCATTTGTCATCATAAGCAAGTCAGCTGGCATGATAGTATTACTGATATTTTGGTTCTCTTCTTGTACTGTCTCATCTGTTGCAGAAACATTATCTTCCTCAGAGTGAGAGTGATGTTAAATAACTGTATTGCACCTTTGTCCTACTTTCTATGTCAGAAACAAGGAAGCTAGAGTTTCTGCAATGGGTGTCTTGGGAAATACAGACAGGAGGTAGTTCATCTCCTAAAGGAGCAATAGACTTATAGGATTTAATATTTTTGAGGGTCCAGATGAAACTGTATTTTTACAGTGAGTTTTTTCTGCTATAATATTCTTTACAATATCTGAGATAACTTTAAAAAATCCTTAAAAAGTGATAACCCAAGAAAAGTTAGATTTTAAAGGGGTGGAGGGGATGTTTTTCACCATATTCATTCATTTTAGTAAAAAGCAGGGGAAAATGAAAAAAAAATTCTGAATTGTTATCAACAACAAACAAAGGAAAACTATGGGAAATATAACAAGTTTAGTGCACTTATCTGATAAAGAAGATAGTGCAATATCATCAGTCAAGTGTAAAATAGCTCTATTAGAGCTGTAGCTGCTTGCTTTGCTAAACTAAGGTTTTTTTCATTGCAGAATTCATACAATGTAGGGACTATCTGAATCCAAGATGCATACAATTTCTTGAGGAAAACTAAGGAAGTAAATCACTATAATTAATATATATCCTATAAACTATAACTGTCCTTTAGTTTTCAGATATGAAGTGCATAACAATGCTTATGAATACAAGTCAACTAGACTAGACTATTGAGTCGTATTCTTCTCAGGGCCATTGGCTTGGGGTGGTTGTAGAACAATAAAGACCAAACTGATCTTCTGAAACATTTTAGCTACACAACCTGTACAATGGGTGCGCATGGTGTATACTGCTCCCTTCACCTTCCCCTGGAAGAAGAAACAGTCCAGATGTTATTTATGCTTTTGAGGGGGGTTGCCATGTAGTAATAGCACTGCATGCAGACATATCCTAGCTAACTTTAAATTAGCTAGTTTAGTTACTGCAAGCAGCATAGCCACAGGCAGGGGCAATGTGTAGCAGGTGTACACGGGTGCACATGCATGCCCTGCAAAAAGGCATCAATGACACTGTCAGCAGTGTCTGTCGGCATCACCACTCACCACCCCACTGCCAGCACCATCAGCAACATCTGTGGGCAGTCCACAATCACCGCTGACCACCAACGATGCTGCTGGTGGTGTCTGCGTGTGGTCACTGATCTCTGGTCAGTGCTCACCACCCCTTCCCACCCCCCCCACCAACAGTGCTGGCAGCATCTGCAGGAGCTCCCAGTTTACTGCTGCCATGGTCCCGCCACTGCCAGTGCAGCCATGCCCCCTCAGCTGCCAGGGGCATGTGCTATTCATGGCCACAGGACCACTGAGCTCTGTGCAAGGTAATTGGCTACCTAGTTGTTAGTGAAGTTTTGCAGCCTTGGTAAGGTCCCAATATGTTACAACTATACCTCTAGAAGTACTCAAGAGTATAACACCAACCCAGATGTATTTGCAGCAGCTGCACTCACAGGCTGAATTACCTTCCTCTTTCATACCCAATTTACCAATGGGTTTTCAAATTAAATTTTTGATTTTGAGAGGATTTTTTAGACAAGTTCTTTAATATTTTTAAAACACAATTTTTCCTGTAAAAATCATACCTTTAAAATAATTTAATGTTATAAAATATTTTAATACAGGTGTCAATATTTTTCTTTACCAAAAAGCCTGTTGTTCACTGTAAAAGTTGTTTTTCATGACATGAAAATTTTTTAGAGCCAATTCAATGGTGGTTAACACATAATATTTTGAAGGAAGTATTGAAAAAATACACTATTCCTTTAAAGAGAATCCATTCCTTTTTTAACACTACAACATAAAAACATGTTTACACTTTTTAGTTATTTTTAATTTTGTGAAAACAGTTTTGACTAGTTCTAATTAGCAGAGTGGTAAAGTATGGGATAACAATATTAGAGCTAGTGTTTCAGAAATTGAGGGGGTAAGGGAGGATTAAGAAAGTACTTGAAGGAGAAAACTGGAATCCTGAATTTATTATACCAGAGGATGGTCTATGAGACAGACTGAAAAAAAGGACTTGAATGGACATATTTACTGTAAATTTTATCTGTCATCATTTTATTAGTTGCAACTTGGCAAATCTAGTGATGCCTATTGTGAAGTCTGAATTATCTTCATAATTGAATCACTGTCATCATATCACTTGCCCATGGATCAAGGAGAGGAGAGAGATATCAGGGAGAGGAATCTTTTTAAGTATGACTGGCTCCAAACTTGCATCAGGTATGTAAGGAAGTGAAATAGTAGCTAGTCACCAGAGACTTTCAGGTGAATTTTCAGTATGCTCCTGAATGTTCATACCTCATTCCAGGTATTCTAATCTAACCAATAACATTCACATCACTCCAGGACAAATCCTTAATCAAGGTGTGGGCATAATTACTAAGGCAAGAATATTGACTGTGTATGGGAGCTGGGTGCATAACTACCTCATATCTTTGAAAATGTCTCTCTTCATTTCCAAAGTTTGTAAATAGATATTCAAAATAATGAACAGTTAAGATTTAACATGCTAAAATGTAAGTACTAGACTTGACTTTTAGTAAAATAAGCATTAGTTTGACAAACTTTATGGTTGCCTTTTGCTTATAGAATTAGACCTGCAATGAAGAGTCTGGTTTTTTGGCTATGTACAGAAATTACACATAAATAAGTGATTGAAAACTAGTTTAAATCTGTAACAGAACAGAAGTTTGATGCACATAGACTGGTTTCAAAATAACAAAGCCTGGTTTAACTGGATAGATGTAGTATAAGAGTTAATCAGTTTAGGTTAGACAAGTCTATCAAACTTCTATCCCAGATTCCATCTTGACTCAAGTTAGGCTGCAGTACCTCAGCATCCCAAGATGCTTTGCAGCCCCTGATAACCCTCCCACAGCCCTATGCCCTGCCTGAGCCTGTCAGCCAGGTGGAGCAATGATGGAGACAGATGGGGGAACAGAGGTCCTTGCCCTGGCCCTGGCCACCCCCAGCTCGGGTCTGCCTAGTTGTGTGGGCCCACGAATATCCCCCACCACTCTGCCTGCCCGCTGGCCAGGCATCTTAGCAGAGCAGGCACAGTGGTGGGGGAAAAGGCTCCACTGCACAGCTCCCCCACCCCAGATGAGCAGACTCCAGCTCAGCGGGGAGGGTCAGGGCTGTGGCAGGGAGCTCCATGCTCCATACTTCTCACAGTGCTCAGGGGCAGTAACTCATGGGGCAGTGGTGGAGTGGCTGCACAGCCTGGCCGGCCAATGAACCCATCCAGGGAAGCACAGTAGTAGGGAGAAAAGCTCTTGCCATGCTACCCTCCCCCCCCGAACTGTTCTGTCTGGGTTTAAGTCCATGCAGTGGGGGCCTCAGATGGGCTAGGCTCAACTGCTCTCAGCAATGATCAGCAGGTAGGGAAGCATGTGGGAGTGCTCACCCTGCCCCCCCCCACAGCCTTTTGGCCTCAGCCATTGCAGACAAGTGCCTGCCTCCCCCAACCAAAGGGCTAACATAAATTCCATTCACTTACAATCCAATCTATGCAGCTTCGAGAAACCAGCGTAAAAGGGATCAATTTTGCCTCAGGCTTTTTGAATGTCTGTACTTAGCCTTAGATAAGTCATCTAGTTGTGGCATGAGATTCTGATACGCTTACTCACACTGAGTCATATCTTCCTTTATGATTTGTCAAATTGATTTCAAGGATTATTTCATTGTGATTGCTCCTATAAGAACGTATTAATTAGCCAGAGTAACGTTATCAGGTTATATAACTAAATGTTTACTAACCACCTTTTGGAGAATTGTTTATTTTGAGTGAGTAGGGGAGGGATGTGACAGGAATACAACCAGGACATAGGCAGTCTGGGCTTGACCACAGTGGGGTCGCAGCTCAAGGGATCGGGAATGGGTAAGGCTGGGGAAGTAAAGGTCCAGACTAGATCTGGGAATCAGAGGCTCTGGAGCAGGCAGGTCAGAATGTACTTCTGGTCCACTTCCAGGTCCACCACTGAATGCACAAGGGATGCCCCCCATGCCTCCCCAGCTCAGCAATCAGCCATGGGGGGACCCAAGCTGCTCCTCTCAGACTCAAGAGGCATCAGTTGCTGAGCTGGGGAACAGAGGGGGCACTCACTCTGAAGTAGATCCAGAAGTGAACTGGAAGTGCTTCTGGTCCACTTCTGGGTTCGCTGCTGAGCGCGCTGGGGACCAAGGTTCCCTCTAAGGTGTGCGCATGCAGGGTCACGCACAACTAAAATGTGGTCATGCACAGCCTTTTCAAGGCTGCACACCAGGAGAGGAGCTGAAGCTCCTACATAAGGTTGGGGCAGGAGTCTGGTGTGGGCTCTGCCAGCTCTAAGGAAGTGCTCTTCTCCTCTGCAGCAGGGCCAGACAGTGGAGCACTTCCCCAGAGCCAGCACAGCCCACACTAGCCCCCCACCCCAGCCTCCATCCCTGCCTTGCCTCACCTCAGGGAGGAGCCGCTGCCTGCCCCAGTGAGGCTCCACCGGCTGTGGGACACTGCTCCGCTCCCCCGCATCACCTATGAGAGTAAGGAGGCACATGGCATCAGGGCTGGGAAGTGGAGCAGTGTCCTGGAGCCGGCGGAGCCTCACTGGGGCAGGCAGTGGCTTCTCCCCAAGGTGAGGCAAGGCAGGGATGGAGGCTGGGGTGAGGGGTTGGTACAAGCTCTGCTGGCTCTGGGGAAGCACTCCACTGCCCATCCCTGCTGCAGGGGAGTGGAGCACTTCCCCAGAGCTGGCAGAGCCCATGCCAGGCTCCCGCTGCAGCCCCTGGTTCCTGACTCTGGCCCCTGCCCACCCCCCAGCCCCAGCCTCCAGTCCCTGGCTCCCAGCTTCAGCCCCTGGCCTCTGGCTCTAGCCTCTGGCCCCAGCCCCAACCCCTGGCCACCAGCTCCTGGCTCCAGCCCATGGCCCCCAGCTCCCAGCTCCTGGCCCCGGCCCTTGGCTCCAGCCCCAACCCCAGCCCCTGGGCCCTGGCTCTAGCCCCTGGCCCCAGCCTCCAACCTCTTACCTCCAGCCTTCAACCCCCAGCCTCTCGGCTCCAGGCTGTGCATTCACGGACCGAGCGGCATGCTCATGGACCACTACTCCTTAGAGGGAGCATTGCTGGGGACTCCCCTGTGCTCCTGGGGAACACTCCATCTGCCCCAGCATCTCAGCATTCACAAGCTGCCTGCTACCTTGAGGTATATAGAAAAACATTTAAAGCTGTGTCTATGCCCAAATAAATGAATAACTCCAAATTGATTCAGAGGGTTCCAATTTAATTCAGAGAGATTAAAGGGTCTCCTGATTAAATTCAGATTCAGAGATTCAGCCTCTGAATTGTGCTGAATCTCCACCAAATTGAATCAGTGACTGAAGCTTCACACAGCTGTAGTGATCACCCATCTTAAGGGAGCCCACCCCTGCCCCAGCCCTGGCACAATCTGTGGGCAAGGCAAGAGCCCCTAAGGGCACACTCGCCTGCCTGTACACTAATGCCAGGAGCCTGGGTAACAAGCAGGAGGAGCT